>NW_015161984.1:403576-422617 GCF_001447785.1 Gekko japonicus | reverse complement strand
TCGATGCAATGAACATGAAATTGAGCCAACTTCAGAGGACGGAGGAAGACAGGAGGGCCTGGCGGGAGATGATCCATGGGGTCGCGAAGAGTCGGACTCGACTGTGCGACTGAACAACAACAACCATCTCATCCTTTGCCGTCCCCGTCTCCTTTGACCTTCAATCTTTCCCAGCATCAGGGTCTTCTCCAGTGAGTGCTCCCTTCTCATTTGGTGGCCAAAGTATTTGAGCTTCAGTTTCATTATCTGGCCTTTCAGGGAACAGTCAAGGTTGATTTCTTTTAGGATTGACTGATTTGATCTTCTTGCAGTCCAAGGGACTCTCAAGAGTCTTCTCCAGCACCATAGTTCAAAAGAATCTATTCTTCGGCGCTCGGCCTTCCATAGTCTGCCTTTCATCTTCTCCCAGTACACCTCTTAGATTTTTACCTGCTGGGATTCACCTTTGATGACTGGTCTACATTGACAGGACACTGCTCGTGGTGTGCTCCGTATCCTGTGTGGCTTTTAAATGATTCAATTTATTTTTAGAATGGGCTCTGCTACAACGGATGGGTCTCAGGGACACCGTCCACTATTTGGATGATTTTCTGTTTGTTGGCCTGGCAGGCTCAGGTCAGTTTGCCCAGCTTCTGGCAGGCTTTATTGGCCTAGTGGCTGAGTTGGGAGTCCTGTTAGCCCACAAAAAGACAGAGGGTCCAGCTCCAGTACTGACCTTTTTAGACATTGAGTTGGACACCACCCACCAGGCATTGCAGCTCCCCACTGACAAAGTCAGGACCTGTATTCCAGGGTGTCGGCCTTCAGGGGCAGGAAGAAGTCCTCCCTGTTTGAGTTGCAACAACTTGTTGGGCACCTCAGTTTTGCCTGCAAGGTTGTACCCCACGGCAGAACCTTTTTGCATAGGTTTTGCAATGTCATGACTGCCCTCCGCTTCCCTCACCACAGAATAGGCATTAACAGTGGCATGCACAAGCATCTGGCAGTCTGGGAGGTTTTTTTGTGCTCCTTTAATGGCATTTCCTTCTGGAGGGATGACATGAGGAGCTAGGCTGAACTCCAGATCACCTTGGATGCTTCAGGATCCACGGGCTTTGGGGTATACTTTCGCAGACAGTGCTGCACGGAACAGTGGCCCATGGAATGGGGTGGTCAGCGACCTGTGCAGGGACCTAACCTTTTCAGAATTCTTCCCAATAGTGGTGGCGGTTTGACTGTGGGGAGAGGATCTGGCTAACCACTCTGTCCACTTTTTGGTGCCACAACCTGGCAGTGGTTCACATCATTAATTTCCTCACGTCCAAATCACCCAGGGTCATAACCTTAGTACGGGCCTTCATGCTGCAATGCCTATGTTTAAACATCTTTTTTCTGGCCAGGCATGTTCCACGGGTTAGTAATGGGGTGGCAGATATCCTGTCTTGCCAACAGATGGAGCAGTTCCACTAACTGGCTCTGGAAGCCAACCTGCAGCCAGCTTGGATGCCCCCAGACTTGTGGCAGTCAGTTAGCTATTACCCCCATCACCAGGAGATCCTACAACCATGCGGTCTGGCAGTTTGGTGCTTCTAGGTAGGACTATGGGATGTTTTGCTAATCTCAACTGAACATCTGAGGCACTATTGTGTGCACCTGAAAGGTAAGGGTCTGGCCATTAAATCTATTAGAGGTCAACTTGCTGCTCTGGCCTCTACCAGAAAGGCCTGGGGGTTTGGCAAGTCCACTGGCAATTTCCATATCAGGAAGATACTGGAAGTATGGTCCGGTGAGGCTGGCACCTGGAATGATGACAGGTGGCCCATTTCCCCCACTGTCCTAAGGGGCTGTGGGTGGCTTGGTCAGGGGTCTGCCGCTCTAGTTTTGAGGTGTCCCTCTTTCATACTTCCGCATTAGTGAGCTGGTTGCCCTATCCTGGAGGGATGGGTCGGGCCAGGCCCGGATAGCCCATGATATACAGCTTGTTAATGACCAGATCACACTTCGGGTTAGGCACTCTAAAACAGATCAGAAGCAGAAGGGAACAGCAATTACTCTCAGTCCTTGTTCTGACATGGAGTTACGCCCCATCATCACCCTTTGCACCCTTTGGCAGTACTTAGAGCTGCAAGGGGACAGGGAGGGCTTATTGTTCTGTCACAGCAAAAGCAGCTCCCTGACTAAATCCCAGTTTGGGGCAGTGACTGTGAGAGCTCTCTCAAAGTTTGGTCTCTCTGGGGTGAAATTCGGCACTCATTCCTTTAGGATTGGGGCCGCCTCTACGATGGCAGCCATGGGATACCCAGGACCTGCTGGGTATAAGTGAATGGGCCATGGTGGAATGGCAGGGCCACTGGGGCCTGCAGTGGCTGGGGCTTCTGCCCCTGTTGTTTGGGGGAGGAACAGTCCTCAGCCTCACATTCTGGTCATCCACCTGGGTGGAAATGACCTGGGTTTGGTAAAGAGCAAGGCCCTTATTCTGCAGGCCAAGGCCAACCCTGCAGTTCATTCTGGGCAGGTGGCCAGGGGTCCTGATCAGTGTTCCCTCTAAGCTGAGTTAGTGTGAGCTAGCTCACGGTTTTTGAGCCTCCGGTTCATATGTTTTTTCCTTTGCTCAGGAAGGATGGCTTCAGAGCAAACTAATTTACACAGCAGCCAAATCACTCACTCACACCTTTAACGCCAGTCGCTCACAAAGTAGAATTTTTGCTCACAAGACTCCACAGCTTAGAGGGAACATTGGTCCTGATTATGGGTTCTGCCATGCTGCCCTGCCAGCTGTAGAGAGGGGGCTTGGGACCCACGCAGCACTGAGAGGGCATGCTGCAGGGCTAACAGGGAGTTGAAGAATGCTTTGGAGAAGGGGTTAGGAGCAGGAACGCACAGGAACGGAGTTCTGGCTGGCTCCCACGTTGGCCACACCCAGCAGGAACTAATTAGCATAATAGGCCACACCCAATGGCAGAAACTCATTAGGATTGGCTACATTAGGGGTGTGTGGCCTAACTTGCAAAGAAGTTCCTGCTACAAAAAAAGCCCTGGGTTTTGACAACAAACAAGATAAATAGAATAAGAAGCAAAAGTTGGGTGTGGCTGGATGACCACACTTCTGGTAACACTGGGTGTGGCCTAATATGCTAATGTGATGTGCTATCAGGGTGTGACCTAATATGCTAATGAGTTTTACTGTTGGGTGTGGCCTATTATGCTAATGAGTTCCTGCTAGGTTTTTTCTACAAAAAAAGCCCTGGTTAGGAGTATACCTGCCCCACTTGGGCATACGGGCCAAATTTGATGACCTGTACAGGGTGGACAGGGTCCATCTTTCAATAAAGAGCAATAGGATTTTTATTGAGGATCTGTGGCAAGGGCTTTGGTTGGCAGAGACTTGGCCATTGTGATGGTAGGATAGAGTTGGGGCCAAGTTATAGCTGACCGGTGAGCACCTTTTGGCACCCCCAATTTAGGGGCAAGGGGTGTGTCAGGATCAGCTCATGGGTTGTGCAGCTCACAATTGTGGGTTGTAGGTTGTGCAGGTCATTGCCCTCCTCTCATTTTGTGCGGCTTGGGGTGTTGGAGGTTCAGGGTGGTAACCTGCCTGGCTGGCTGGGTTCAAGCCATTCATGGGATGGCTCACACCAGGGGCAGGGGGGCTTGCCCAATGCAGGACAAGGAGGGGTCCAGGGGTGACCCCTGGCTTGACCTGTTAGGCTTCATTATGGGCTCGTGCTGCTTATGTTGGTTACATTTTAAAAAGCAGCCCTTTATTAACCCCAAATTATGTATATGCCTCTTTCTTCTGACTGGGGGGGGGGATGTATTTATGCATTTATTTATGAGCCAGTAAGAAAAAGAAGATGCTTTAACATTACTACACTTCAACAATCTCAAGTGAAATGTCTAATTGTTAAACACTTTCTAGGGGCAGGCTGCAGGAAGCTGCTTGAGAACAGACTGGCTGTTCAAAGTCATCCTTGTTCCCTCATCCCACCCAAGCACAAATGATGTGTCAGTTCATGGTTGGAGCTATACTTCATGGAACTTTCATGTCATTGGCTGAAATCTAGGCTGACAAACTGCCTTTCTTGTTCTCAGTTCTTGATTCCCTCTTCTCTTTCTAGGTTTCTGTTTTTTCTTTAAAAAGGAGGTATTCATTGGTAAAATTCAGTGTCTGAACTCTGGAAAATTTGTTTGTCAGAATATGATATATGAAGAGTTAAAAATAAGTTGTGCTGTCAAGGGTATCTCCTTTGGAAGCACTGCTTAAACACTTCAGCTCTTCTGCCTAGGAGGAAGATCTTGCACACAGACAACCATGTTGATGATGTGTCTGAGCTTTTTGACAGGTACAGGCTGCACTGTTCTTTCCTTACTAGATTTTAAGCCATGTTTCTTCCAAATGAAGCCTAAACTAGGTCACATAGATTATGTATGATACGCTTACTGTCCCATGTTTAAGAAATAATGCCATTATGACCATGTGTGTGTGTCTGTGTTAAGTTCTGTGAAGTCACTTCCGACTTACGGCAACCCTATGAGTTAATGTCCTCTAAAACGTGCTATTGTTAACAGCCATTCTCAGGACATGCAAACTCGGGGTTGTGGCTTCTTTTATTAATGTTAATTTATCTTGTATGTTTATATAGGTTTTAATTGCATTTATGAAATGCTGTGTAAGCCACCCTGAGCTCGCCTTTGTGGGGAGGGCAGGATATAAAATGAATAAATAAATAAGTCAATCCATCTCATGTTGGGTCTTCCCCTTTTCCTGCTGCCTTCAACGTTTCCTAACATTATGGTCTTTTACAGTGACTCTTGCCTTCTCATAAGCTGACCAAAGTATAATAGCCTTAGTTTAGTCATTTTAGCTTCTAAGGAGAATTCAGTCTTGATTTGGTCTAGAATCCACTTATTATTATTAATATTATTATTATTATTATTACATAAGAACATAAGAGACGCCAATGTTGGATCAGGCCAAAGGCCCATCCAGTCCAACACTCTGGGTGTGTTCAGACGGGGGCTTTATATCGTTTAGGGTGCCTGTTCCAACCATTGTACTCAACGGCGTTCAGACAGGGCACATCTGCCTCCTGTCCCTAACCGGTGTAAAGCCCTTTACACCGTTGCACTCTGCCACCAGGTCCCAAGTGGTGGTATACTGAGTGCAACGGTTGTAAACGGTGTACCCCGGTGTCTGATCCGTCTCCACCGTTCCACAGCCATTTCCGTCGGAAGCCTGAGGATTCCGGCTTTCCCCCGCCATTTTTTTTAAAAAAACTAGGCGATATGCGCTCGGGCGAAGCTTCGCTCTGAGCGTTTGTTTTAAAAAAAAAAACCCTTAGTTTAACTTCCCGGAGGAGTCCGGGACTTAAGGGAGGCCAGGTTGGGCTTTAAACTTGAAAGGTAAGTCCTTACCTTTAAAGTTTAAATGTAATGGGGGGGGGGTTGAGCATGCACAAAGATCGCCATTCTGTGAATGGCTGCCTATGCGCATGCTCAAACTGTGTTTAAAAAAACTCGCTGACGCCCGCAGCGTGTGAGCGGGCGTACACCGGAGGGATTCGCAAAATGGAGGTAAGTCTGATCGCGTTTATGCCGGCAGAAAGCCCCCATCTGAACGCACCGTCTGTGTCACACAGTGACCAGAAATACCAGGTGCCATCAGGAGGTCCACCAGTGGGGCCAGAACATTAGAAGCCCTCCCACTGTTGACCCCCCCCAAGCACCAAGAAGACAGAGCATCACTTGGAGTTGTAGTAGATAACTCACTGTTCTTTTCAAGAACAGCTCTGACAGAACTATGGGTTGGCCAAGGTCATCCAGCAGCTGTGAGTGGAGGAGTGGGGAATCAAACCCGATTCTCCCAGATTAGAGTAAGCGCACTTAACCACTACATCAAACTGGGATTACCCTAGATTAGCCTCCCTTTGAGCCCTGCGGTTCAGGGGATGGAATTACAAGGGGACTGTCCATTGGCCATGCTGACTGGAAGGATCTGCAACATGGGGCTCTTGGCCAGGGCAGGGTGGCTCACCCTATTCTATTTGGCAAAGGGAAGGGTTGGGATGACCCTTGGCCTTAGCTATGCCACAACCTGTCAGCCCTTGTCATTTCTTGATTTGTTGTATTAGTTATTAATGTGGCCCTTTAGTTACCCCAACCTTGTTGTCTGCCTCTTTATTCCGGCTTGGGGGACAATGGCTCTATCTCCATGTACTGTTAAAGCAATAAAGGAATTGGCAGTCCCAGACTAAGCTAGTGTGTCATTGTGGGGCTAAGGAGGGGACATTTCTCCATCCCCACTACTGCATGGTAGAACCGAGCTTTACATGGAGCTAGTAGAAATGCAGAGGGGACAGGGGTTTGAGGAGTCCTTGCTGTCACCATACTATAAGGCAAAACATTACAACAGACAAAATGTTCTTACCATTCAGCTAGAATTTTTTCATCAAATGTTTTTTGAATTCAATAGTCTTTAATGCTGTTCTTCAACTGAATCCAGGATTCTGAATATTTGCTGGTTTTTATTTTTTAAAAAACTGCAGTTCCGCACATCGTTTGCTTTTGGAATCTGGAAGAATAGCATGGTGAGGTTTGTTTCTGTATAAAGGAAATAAAAGGAAAATGCCTTTCAATGGATACATAAAAATGCAAAAATCCAAGAGACACAGCATTTATTTCACCTTTGTATCTCCTGCTGCTGTTGAAATTCTGTCTGTCATGTAGCTGTTAAAGAATGAAGAGGAAATAAGACAGTGCTCTAGCAGGAACAATTTATTGAGAACCAGTGCGTTTTGAACTTGCTTCTTCAAGGGCTACTGACTTCTTCAAGGGCTACTGACTAGTTGAATTTTTTCTTCTGCTTGAAACATGTTGGGCTTTAATAATTTCTCTTAGTACATCTTTAAGATCACTTCTTTTCCTGCAGCTGTTGAAGATACAGGATCGGATCCCACAGAAAACTTCATTGTAGGAGTTGTTCTTCCTGCTTCTTTCCCTTTCCCCAGCAACTCTTTTTCTTTCTGAGAAGGACTGTCATGAAAAATAATGTAGCTAAGTACAAGGAGATGCAGGGAGAAAGATGAATGGACAAAATGACCTTCTCGCACTCCTTCTGCTGACAACTTGCACCTACTCAGTGAAGAGGGCAAAATTTCACCTGATTCCACTGCCTTATTTCAGGATTTCATATGCTATGTACTTTGTGCACAAGGACCGGACAACTCAGAAGGGATCTGTGGGACATAAAGTGGTCTTTTGGAGGAAGGGAAAGGGGGAGAAAGAGCTCTCTATGGACTTCAGCAAGCTTTGCTATGAAATCCAACCCATGGGCTGAATATGACAACTCTATTTTAATTTTAAAAAGCAACAGTTAAAATCAGACAATTAGCCAGAGTGCCTTATATATAAATAAACAGTGCGAACAAGATTGGCTGCTATTTCACGAATAACAGCATATATGAATCTCTCATGGGTACATGTAAAAGTTCTCTTTCCACATGTGATCATAAACAGCAGATATGAAAACCAGGGATTCTCTTGCTTTCTATTGTTTCTCATGACCCGTGGAGCAGCTCTAAGATTTGTTCTGTCATTGTCTCTCATAGATAATCCTCTGGTTTAAACTCCAGGAATCACCACACTGCTGCATTTATGGAGAGCAGAAGCAGAAGGGGAAAGGGCCCCACCCAGTTGGCTTGAGCTCTCACGAATAACCCAGTAGGCTGATTCTCATTTGTTTCCCAAGCTAAGGAACTGATTTGTGATGGCAAAGTAAGGATGGCCAGCCACTTATGATGCAAGCCTGTGAAAATCAGAAGCAGCTCTCATTGGTATTGCAGATGAGGCCCGTGTGAAGCCTAACAAGGCAGCCTGTCAGCTTGGGGTGGGCAGGCATACACCACTGAAGATTTGTAATTGTGCTGAACACACACAGCAAGCTAATTCACTTCTTAGAAGATCAGTCATTATACTCTTTCAATCTAATTAGAGCAATTTGTGTTTAAGACAATATTGATTTTAGATTATAGCTTTCTCTTGCATTATATTAGGCAGTGTTTCCCTTCTTTAACCTTGGTGACAAATACGCCAGACACAAGTGAGACCTATTTGCCAAAGAGCACTATTAAAGCAACTTCGACAGTTTAGATGACTTCAATTGCTCTTAATTGCTCCAGCAAATAAATAAATAAAGATAGGATGTTTAACCATTACATTAAAAGGAGGAAAGATGCATGTTTCCTTTGCCCAAAATAATTTTTATACCAGCAGATGACCTTCATTTCTTAATAATAATAATAACAAATTAATATATCCAGTATCTTTGCTACAAAGTATCAGCATGCATTTATGTTCGTATTCAATTCTAAATCTTGTGATGATCGAGGATCGCTTCCCATGATTACTTTGCCAATATTTTTACTTGAATGGCTTACCATTATTTTCCTTTTCAACATTTGCACTTTTAAACATTTTATCATTTTTTCGCTGAGGCCAGGTTAACACATATACATGTATCACTTGCTTTGCCTTTACTTGGTGACTGCCTGACTCCACTGAGTTCAGTTGGCATTGCTGTAGCCTCCAGGGCTACTGGGCTACTGGTCTCTCTTTACAAATATGCAGTTATGCAGAAGCCTCTCAAAGCCACTTCACCACTTGGGAAAGGACAGACAAAAAATAATCTTGGCCAACATCTACCCAACAATGCTCCCTCTAAGCTGTGGAGTCTTGTGAGCAAAAAAAATTACTTTGTGAGCTACTGCTTTACAATTGTGAGTGAGCGATTTGGCTACTGCATAAATTAATTTGCTCTGGAGCCATCCTTCCTGAGCTAAGACAAAATCTGTGAGCCAGAGGCTTAAAAACTGTGAGCTAGCTCACACTAACTCAGTTTAGAGGGAACCACTGCTACCCAAGTATCCAGTATGGCCAAAGTAACCATGTGACATATATCCCAATCTTATATTTAGTTACTCAAGATTAAGTCCAGATTCCAGTGACTCTTATCTCCAAGTCAACATACCTACATATTTGCAGCCTGTCTTACACAAAGCATTACAACAGTCTTTAAAAACTCTTTCAATGTTTTTTTTAACTTCTTTTGTTTCTCTTTCCTCTTTCTCTGAGTCAGGTCTTCTCCTCTCTGTTGATTTAATGATGGTAATTCAAATCACTTTCAGTGCAAGCCAAAGCAGAATTGCACCTTTTAAAATCCATGGAAATCAAGGGGTTTAGAAGGTTGTAACTCTGATTGGCATAGCACTGTTAATATAAGATTGATGGGTCCTGTAGGGCTGCCAAGTGGGGGCGGGGGCAGGTAAACCCCTGCTTTGGAGGCCTGATTTCCGCCCCCCGAAGCGCAACGTGGCTGCGTCACCAGAGGTGACGCAACCACATCGATCACATTGGGGGCGTGGCCCCGATCGTTGGAGGGAAAACTCTATGTCACCCATCACTTCCGGGACATGCTGGTGGCGTGCGCACGCATCGGAGGAGAGTTCCCATAGCCCGGTGATGCTCCCCCACAGGTAAGAAGATTCGACTTGGCAACCCTAGGGTCTTGCCATATATTTCACTACCATTGCATTCTGATCTGTATCTCTGCCCTCATTTCTAGAATTACTGGTCAACTGCTTGTGAATGGAGGAATACAACAAAGGGTACGAAAGTTTAGACAAGAGTTTATCCAAGTGTCTCTTGAATGTAGACTTCTGTTCAGGTCTGGATTTAGGAGTAAGTGAGGGAGGTGATTAACTGAAAAACAGGCCTGGGAGGCACATCCAAAATATCTGCCTTGCACTATCCACTCAACTATCCACTCAGCAGATGAGAGAAGTATTTCACACAGTTCAACTTCACTTGTAAAGCTTGTAAAGCCACTGGTGTGCATGGCTTGTATTGTGTTTACATTCATGGGGATTTCAACTGGAAATTGAGTGCTATATTACCGCAAACAGTGTGTATGTGAGTATTTGTGAAAGCACTGATACTACAAAACCATTGAATACCATAAGATTATAAGTATCAGGCACAAACAGATTTGTTTTTAATTTGTGTGTATATTATAAATACTGATTTCTGATCTGAGCAAATTTTTGAAATGCAACAAAAATACGGAATATTGCAAAGCTGAACAAGTAGAAGACAACAAAGACACTCCTCAGCTGGGTCTAGGGTCAACCTGCTCCTGGGAAAACTGTCCTGACATTTCTCCATTCCTGAACAGGGAAGAGATTAGCCCCCTTCCTCTTTCTGTACTCTGAGAATACTGGTAACATCCCCCTTCAATATCATTGAACACCTGCAATTCAAGATGCATGTATAATTTGAATTCCCTTCACCTACTAAACTATTAATGGGAAAAGAATATACCAAAACCACAGTGGTGAGTTTTGAATTTCTGGCATCGCATTAATTTTCAGAAGAGAAAACCTGCATCCCTGATGCAAGTTTAGGATTTATAGACAGCATGTCTGCATGTAGACTAACTGAATCTCTACTGAAAAATCCTTTTATTCCAAGTCTATTTTCATAAAAGCTCTGGTAATAAAATATTAGATTAGGAAATACCAGTTTTACAGAAATAGCGTTTAAGTTTGTTCTTCTGAGAAAGCTCTTAAATGTGGTGAATGGACACTGATTTCCTCTCAAAGAGCCACTAAGGTACCCCAAGTGAGAAAGCAGCCTAGATAATTCAGACCAAGATTCCCATCACTAATCAGAGAAAGCTGGAAGCTCAAATAAGTATTCAATATGCAGCTGTTAACCAGGTCTGATTTGAGTTTGGTTCAATGAATTGACTTGCTCAGAAGTGACTCACATAGATTACCATTAATATGCTTCTTGAACAACAGCCTATCTTAAAAAAACATTTTAATTAGAGGGAATAGAGGTGTAAATTTGAATGGTAGTAAGGTTTGGCATAAAGGGAAATATAAACTGCCATATGCCAATTTTTAAAAAGTTATTGGTTTATCAGCATAGATGAGTGGCTAGAAAAGCGTATTACATTTTTTTTCTGTCACATACTACAGCCTTCATTTCATTTGAGAATTATCTTTCAGTATTTCTCAGTAATACTTCCTCTTTCTCCATTTGAAATGATGCTTTAAAGAAATTATCTGTGACAACATTCAAACATTTTCCCAGTCTTAACTTTGCATTTTGTGCTTATGTGGCCAATATTATCAATTACTGACGGCCAGTTTTAAAGATAACCATTCTATACACTCTCCACATTGGGCTTCCTTGATACTGACTTTTCCAAGTTTCCCTGCTCTGTCCCCCATCACCCATTCTCTGCCTATACAAAATCATCACCCTTGAGACAAGGCAACCTGTCAGCCTGGGGCATCTAGTCA
This sequence comes from Gekko japonicus, assembly GCF_001447785.1. NCBI lineage: Eukaryota > Metazoa > Chordata > Lepidosauria > Squamata > Gekkonidae > Gekko > Gekko japonicus. The sequence goes on along the minus strand of NW_015161984.1, from coordinate 411,275 downwards.
TCTAGTGAGACACTGTTGTGTGGTGGATAGACAGCCAGACTAGGATCTGGGAGATGCAAACCAAGGAGAGAGATCACAGGAAGGAAGTGGAAAAGGAAACAAAGAACCATGATATAGTATGCCACAACAGTCTCCAAAGACTAGAAATTTCTTTTTCCAATATTCAGTTTTACTGGATGCAATTCAAACGCCATCAACACCAACGGATCATGCATATCATCTAATTTCGTGTACAACTTTGTCAAAGTGAATAGCGTTGAAATACAAGATTAATCCATTTAACAAACTCACTGGTAGTATTTCATAGTGACATTCTTCAAAATCCATCAATTGATGGTGTTTGAATTGCATCCAGTAAACTGAATATTGGAAATAGGATCTGGGTGAGGCAGGTTGTTGTAAGGATAAAATGGAGGAGAGGAGAACAATGTAAACCACTTTGTGTTACCACTCAGAAATGCAGGGGATCAATGAAGTAAATACCTAAATAAATCTAATAAAAAACTGGAACTATAGGAAACAATTCCTTTAAAAAAAAGTCATATAGTATATAAGGGACTGACATCATCCAAACATTACATCTATGTTATGAACAGATTTTGTCATCAGACATTTTATAGCACATTAACTGTGGACAAAATTTGTTGTTGTTGTTGTTGTGCAGTTGCACAGTCGAGACCGACTCTTCGCGACCCCATGGACCAGCTCCCACCAGGCCCTCCTGTCTTCCGCCGTCCTCTGAAGTTGGCTCAATTTCATGTTCGTTGCATCTATGACACTGTCTAACCATCTCATTCTTTGCCATCCCCGTCTTCTTTGACCTTCAGTCTTTCCCAGCATCAGGGTCTTCTCCAGTGAGTGCTCCCTTCTCATTTGGTGGCCAAAGTATTTGAGCTTCAGTTTCATTGTCTGGCCTTCCAGGGAACAGTCAGGGTTGATTTCTTTTAGGATTGACTGATTTGATCTTCTCGCAGTCCAAGGGACTCTCAAGAGACTTCTCCAGCACCATAGTTCAAAAGAATCTATTTTTGACCATATCTACAATATACAAATAAATTATCTTTATCTAAAATATTTCATGGAATCTTTTTTTAAAAAAAAATCCTCCCCAAAATTTTCCATTTAGAAAAAAAATTATAAACCTTTTTTTGGGGAAGTCCCCCCCTCAACAATTTCCAGGTTTTTTCCCATGCCTACACATCTGTGTTTCTGGGTATGAAGGGCAGGGTGTGCAAGGGGTACACATTTTCTTCCTGTTCAGTTCCTTGACCATTATGGGTATTGAAAGTAATCTCTGTCCCTTTGCCTTGATCAGCTTCACAGTGATTTTCCTGAACATTGCCAATTGACCCTTTGATTTTTTTCCTGGGCTCCCAGAAGGTATCTTTCATAAGTTGTAAAACCCTAGTGGGGTCTCGGTGTTAAGTCTTCCATTGTTCCTATCTACTATAGTTGGAAGTGACCGATTCAGACTCCTGCACAGATTAGAGAAAGGCTTCAGATCAATGAACCATATCTTGTCCATATGCAAACACACATTTTATATCCTAGTATTCCTTTTTTGTCCTATGATTCAGTTTTCACATTATTTTTTATGTGCAGCCTACAGTTTGAAGGACAAAATCAGGTCTCTGTTGAGAATTTCTGCCTGATGCCACCAAACAATAATTTAAATGAGAGCATTTATTTATTTTTTCTCTCTCCTTCATTGTGATAATATCAGAACATTTCCTCCATTATTTTGGTAACCTCTTAATTATCCCATTTTAATATATAATGAAGACAAACACCACCAGTCTAGCAACAGATTTAGGTAATGGCAAGATATACAATAATACTGAGCAATCTGCAACAGGGCTGCAAATCCTAATTGAATATTTTTCCCCTTGATCCTTTTTGCCATTAATCTTCTTTTCATTCTGTCTGGCTTGTCTGGCCATTTTGCTCTTACTCCTTCAGCATGTCCACAGAAAACATTTTAAAGAAATAGATTCTGATTCTACTGTGCAAGAAGGTCTTTCTTCTTATCATTAGATTCTGTTTATCAGAAGATAAACTATTGAGTTTCTGTGGAATGGAATAGCAGAAAACCCAGACTTAGCACTTAATTGGTATGCCAGCCCACGCAGAGCTATCTGATTGCATTTGGTAACTAGCAAGAGGCAGCCAGCATTTCCAAAGGGAAATAATATCTAACTGTGAGTGTGTGGCTGTGTGTGTGTCAGAAACTGAACAGTAAACATCAGCCTTAATTTTAATATCTCGCATTATACAAAACTTTAAAAAAAGATGAGTGCTCTGATATTCACACAGCCCCCACTGAGTTAGTAATGTTATCATTAGACTATTATGGAAGCCAGTGTCAAACCTCCAGCTGCCATGAGATACTCAGAGTTTTAAGAGTATCTAGAACTCCTTGATCACATTTTTGTCTTTCACTTGAAGTTGTTTTACCTATTAGGAGCAGGAAAAGCCTGTTATTTCACTGAGGTTATATAACTGCAGGCAACATCGCCTTTCAGGTTAGGTTTTTATGGGCTAGTATGTGAGACTCTAAATAGCCTTTAAAACTGAAAGGTGAAATTGTAAAACCATAATCCAGTTCTAAATGGTCACTTTAACAGCAATCACACCAAAGTTCTGGAGAACTCATATCTCTTTGTGACATTTTCTAGTTTGTGTGGCATCTGAGATATTGCTGTTAACTGCGTTATGACCCAAAAAACCCACTGAGATAATTGAAGACAGAATTCATTTCTCAAAACAGGTGATCTAAATCTTCCCACACAAAGATCTGGGCATGGCAGAAGCTTGATTCTGCTGCTTCAGGAGAAGAAGCCGTGATTACTGGAGAATCCCAGGGCTGATGCTGGTGGTGTTCTTGGCTAGCCCCAGTCTCAGAATCATGGTGGAAGGAATGAAGGTGGTTCAGTAGTACGTATGCCCCCTGTCAATGCATCAACACAAAACCTGCACCCAGGATGCCTCCATTCTCACACCTCCACTTTAAAGGAGAACAACCATTAAGAGTATTGGACTAGGATCTGGGAGACCCAGGTTCAAATCCCCACTCTGCCACAGAAGTTCATTGAGTAACCTTGTGACAGTCACTGTCTCTCAGGTTAACCTATCTCACAGGGTGGTTGTTGCAATAATAAAATGGAAACCAGATGAATGCTATAAACCGCTGTTGGAATCCTTTAGGGAGAAAGTGTGGTATAAATAAAGAAATAAGTAAATAAAATGGCATGTATGGGGTGCTGCTCTCTACAGGATTCTGCATAGCTCTCAATGAAACTCTTTGAGACAGGCAGGGAGCACAAACTTCAAACCATGTTTCTTTCCCCATGTCAGCCCTGGAGCATTAAAAAGGACCCATGTTCCTTTTCTGTCCTTTTATGGGAGTTCAGTATGCACCCTGAATAAGCATCTGCTGCTTCTACCTCTTCCCTTGAATCCAGTTCTATTGACTTACAAGACCATTCTAAGCGGAGTTACACCATTCTAAATCCAACGAAGTCAACAGGCTTAGATGGGTGCAACAGTGTTTAGGATGGCATTCTAATGTTCTTCTGATTGCAACTAGGATTATTATTATACTTTTCTGCCTTTTACATGGTCTCCACATTTCTTTGGTATTTTATTTAAACTTCTCTTTTTGATCATGAAAAGTCTTCTCCCTCCCTCCATGTTCTTCCATAGTCTCTTCTCTCCTCTGATACCATTAGCCAATGAATATCCAAGATGACCTCCTCCCACATTTTTTTCCTTGTCATTCCATGTCATTGGATCCCATTGTCCTGTTTAGTGAATAAACACCTGATTAAAAACTTCTTTGTTCTGGCATTCAACTGGTCTTACATTACCCCCCCCACTCCACTCCTCTTCCATTGTGTGTCTGATTTTTTTTTTTCATCCAGTGGGTAGACCCTGTCCTTTACTTTTATGTTGATGTATAACATCTTGTTCTTATAGGCCATAAACAAACACTAAATGGAACATCCATTTTCAGAAGCTACTGGAACAAGGGGACCCAGAAACAAATGGATGCTTAAAGTGGAAAAGAATAGGATTGGGCTGGGAATATGCAGAGCTACAGAACTGAGGTGCTTTCATTAAAATTAGAATGCATAAAAAAATCTGCATAATCTAAAATAACACCCAGATCGGTTTCTATTGTCTGCTGCTAGATGGAGGCACAACAAATCACTAATTACAATAGGAAATTAGTCGGGGAAAGGATTAAAGAGGACCTTAAACAAGAGCTCTTTAGAAGAAAATGGAATAATAAAATCATCTGGATTACCATAGCTAACAATCCAATTTTCTTCAAGCACTATGCACAAAGGAATGATGGAAAGGGGGATGTTGAGTTGATTTTTTGAAGAACATAGTGCATAATAAGAAGATATTTTTGTGCACTATTTAAAAAGCAGGTATGTACCTGAGAGCTGTTCAAGATTTTCAAATCAAAAAGGAAAAGATAGAACAGGTCACCTTCCCTTGTAGCTGTGCTTAATGTAAAACGCAAAGTCACTTTGTTCCAACTATAATTCCATGACATTTGAATAAGGTGGCTTTAAGCCTTTGCATAAAAAAAAGTTGCGCTAATTAAAGGATTGTAAACTTGGCAGAAATGTCTAGCCTACTTGAAGAACATTTTGTGGTAGGAAAGAAAGAAAAATATGAAGTGTGTTTTTTTTCTTCAGCAGAAAAAATGTTGCTAATGATATAAAATACAAATAGTCACCTGTAAACCAATGTGAACTGAATAATTATGTTCATCACCCCATGGTTAAGTGAACATAATGCATACTAGGCCTTAAATATAAGGTAGCTTTAGGAGTCCTATTGCGGTGATAGCAACATTTAATACACCCATCCATATATGTCCCTTCCTGCCCTTAACTTAAACCCATTATTGCAAGTTCTTCCTGCCCTCCTCTAAGTGACAGCCCTTCAAATACTTCAAGAGAGCAATCACGTCCCCCCTCAACCTCCTCTTCTCCAGACTGAATATTTCCAAGTCCCTCAGCCTTTCCTCATAGGGCTTGGTCTCCAGGCCCCTGATCATCCTTGTTGATCTCCTCTGCACACGCTCCATTCTGTCCACATCCTTTTTAAAGTGAGACCTCCAGATCTGCACATAGTACTCCAGGTGCAGCCTGACCAATGCAGTGTACAGTGGGACTATGACATCTTGCAATTTGGATATTATGTCTCTGTTGATACACCCCAAGATCCCATTAGCCTTTTTATTATTCACATCACATATGCTGCTCATATTTAACTTATGGTCCACCTGTACCCCAAGATCTTGTTTACACACACTGCTACCCAGAAGTGTATCCCCCATCCAGTTTGCGTGTTCCTCATTTTTGTTACCCAGATGAAGAACATGGCACTTATCCTTGTTAAATTGCATCTTATTCATGTCTGCTCACTTTTACAGTGTGTTCAGATCTTGTTGAATACTATCTCTAACTTCAGGTGTGTTCACTGCTCCTCCCAATTTGGTGTCGTCTGCAAATTTAATGAAAAGCCCCTCCAAACCCTCATCCAGATCATTTATAAAAATATTGAAAAGTGGATTAGACTAAGAGAGAGTGACCAGCTCTAGCTCACCCAGCAAGTTTCCATGGCAAAGTAAGGATTTGAACATGGGTCTCACAGCTCCTATTGTAACCATTATGCCATTCTGGCTCCTTGAGATGCATCCTGTCAGGGAGCAGGCTTTGGGAATGATGTTTCTCTGCCTGAAGCCCAAGAGAATATAATTCTAAATGGAACCATGGTATATACCAGCTTCAGTTTCGTGATTGTCCGGCACTCTGTGGCTGCATTCACACAGACAATTTGATCCGTTCCCCTTGCTGTTCCCTTATGGATTTAAAGTGCACAATCAGACAGCAACATCTGTCTGTCGTGCCTGAGTTGTCTGAGTTCCATGCCCCCCTCCCCTTGCCCTGTGTTTTTTTGATACCTGATAGTCCAGTCCTGTTGGTCTGATCTGCTTCCAAAATGGATTTCCTGTTGTCTAGTGACTCTGTTGCACAGCCAAGCAGTCAGGCAGGTCTCACTGAGCTCTTGCTTTCCAGTCGCCATTTCCCCACCCCCATAGTTAGCGAGGATCGTATGCACCTCTCCCCCCCCAGGGGGGGCTGCTCAAAACCTCATTTTATTTTGAAAAACTCTTACAGAAAGACACCCCTTTTTCTGCAGCTTTTAAATATTGTTTGGGGAAGGGGTAAATGGAAAAGATTAGAGGGAGGATGGCAGTGGACTCCATTTCCTAGCAGTCTCTTCACCACTTGTGTGATTGCTCTGTGGACTTAATTTTAAAAGAAAATGGCAGACAGCTCCATGAACTCCATATCCCAGCATGCTGAGTGCTTCTGGGCATGCTCCTAAGGGCAAACGTCTAAAAAAAGGGCTGACAGGCTGACTCGCTGGTTTCTGCCATCTGGTCATGCAAGGAGGGGTAAAACGGCATTGAAGCATGCTAAAATGGGTGAGTCTGGTCAGGATTCTCTGCCACAAAATAACCTGGCTTAATTTGAGGTGGGGCAACAGTGGATTAAACTGCCCGTGTGAATGCAGCCTGTGTTTGAATTTCAGAAGTGCCTGCTGGCTACTGTGACTCTTGAATCTTTTTCAAATGAAGCAGCAGAGCTACACTTAGAGGAACCTCTTGCTGAGGCTCTTGAGGTCTTGAGCAGGAGGGTGATGTGATCAATCAATCAATCAGTTTATTACGGTCAAAGACCCATCAAACAGCATACAGAGTCAAAAACAGTCTCCAGATTGTCATAAGGCATTACAGAGAAAGAACTTCTCAAGGAGTATTAAGGAGGTGCTTGCGCTTTATAATTGCAATAAAAAGAAATTTAGCAACATTCCTTGAAACAGCCGTGGATTTATCCTCCAGTAGGTGTTTCAGCAAAAGTTCCTCGGACTGAATTACTAATTGTCCTTGACACCTAAATGACCTTAATAAAGGCATAATCAAAAGGGCTCTTTCTTCTACATAGTGGGAGCAATGAAATAATATATGGGGGAGGGTCTCTATTGACTCGGAAGGGCACGTGCAAAATCTCAAATGTCTGGGGATACGTTGAAATCTTCCGGAAAGAACTGCAGATGGAAAAGTGTCAAATCTGGCTCTGGAAAAGGCCCATCTATGATTTGGGTTGGAAATATTAGCTAGGTATAAAGGAGCAGACATTAACGTTTTGGATTTCAGAGATTTGTAAAGAGGCGAAAGTGCGGCATAAGATGTTTGTAGCTCAATATCTCTGAGACGCTGGTAAACAGTGGTTTTTGCCCTAGCATAGCCGCTTTCCAAAAGTTGGTACAGGTCTAATCCTAATGTTCTCAGTTTGTTAATGGCTCTAGTGGACCACTGAGGGTAGGGAGATGCAGCCAGTAGAAGAGGAAATAACCCAGTGGGAAAAAGGTGGGTTTTCAGTCAAAAGCAGAGAGAATGCATCTAAATATTCAGCTCGACTGTATTGAGACCGGCTTCTTGTCTCACCATGACATTGGGAGTACATCTTGGAGTGTTAAATAGGGATCTCAGGAATTTTGTTTGGACCAATTCTAGCACCTGAAGATTAGTAAATCGCATAATTTGTGTCCCATATCTCATTTGGGCTAGAACTTTAGCAGAAAAAAGTTTCAAGGCAGCTGGAATATAGTG
>NW_015161984.1:403406-403549 GCF_001447785.1 Gekko japonicus | reverse complement strand
GGAATATAGTGAGCACCATCAGTTCTAAAAAATCTCAGTATAGCAGAGGTGGTTCTTTCTGCTGAAACAGCCACTGACTTGATATGAGCTGAGGGGTTACCGTTGTAAGCAAATGTAACCCCCAGATATTTAAAAAACTTAAC
>NW_015161984.1:371996-401993 GCF_001447785.1 Gekko japonicus | reverse complement strand
AGAGAGAGAGAGAGAGAGGAACGTATTTGAGAGGAACGTATTTGCTTTCGCTTTGTTCTTGTAAACTGTAAAGAACCCAAAAAGTACAAAGACAGTGGAAGTCTCAGTTTCTCTCCACTAAAGGAAAGTAAATCCAATTTAGAGAGAGAGAGAGAGAGAGAGAGAGAGGAACGTATTTGAGAGGAACGTATTTGCTTTCGCTTTGTTCTTGTAAACTGTAAAGAACCCAAAAAGTACAAAGACAGTGGAAGTCTCAGTTTCTCTCCACTAAAGGAAAGTAAATCCAATTGCTCTGTCCACATAAAACATGGTAGGCCTCTGTTCAAACAATTTTGGTACAGTGGCTTGTGAGTTTTAGATATGTAGTATCAGATCAAACTCTCTCGTGGATCACTGCCTTGACATGGTGAGGGGGCTTGTGTGGTTCGATGAGGCTGTGGGCCATGCTGTGGAGAGCCACCCAGGATGGACAGGCCACAGCAGAGAACTCAGAAAAAATGTGATCTACTGGAAAAACAAATGGCAACCCACTCCAGTATCTTTGCCAAGAAAACCCCATGGACAGTAACAAAAGGCTAAAAGATATGACACCAAAAGATGAACCCCTCAGGTCGGAAGGCGTCCAATATTCTATATGGGAAGAGCAGAGGGCAAGTGCAAGTAACCCCAGAAAGAGTGAAGCAGCTGGGCCAAACCCAAAAGGACACTCATTTGTACCAGCTGATCTGGATGAGGGTTTGGAGGGGCTTTTCATTAAATCTGCAGTTGTGTCTGATGGTGAAAGGAAAGTCCGATGCTGCAAAGAACAATACTGCATAGGAATCTGAAATGTAAGATCTGTGAATCAAGGTAAGCTTGATGTGGTCAAAAATGAGATGGCAAGACTGAACATTGACATCTTGGGAATTAGTGAACTAAAGTGGATGGGAATGGGCGAATTCAACTCAGAAGACCATTATATCTACTACTATGGCCAAGAATCCCATAGAAAAAATGGTGTGGCCTTTATAGTCAACAAGAGAATGAGAAAGGCAGTAATGGGATACAATCTCAAAAACGACAGGATGATCTCGGTCTGAATCCAAGACAAACCATTCAACATCACAGTAATCCATGTCTATGCCCCACCCACTGACGCAAAAGAGGCTGAAGTGGACTGGTTCTATGAAGACCTACAACACCTCCTAGAACTATCACCAACAAAAGATGTCCTCATCATCATTGGGGACTGGACTACTAAAGTAGGAAGTCAAAAGGTAACTGGAATAACGGACAATTTTGGCCTTGGAGAACAAAATGAAGCCGGGCAAAGGCTAACAGAGTTTTGTCAAGAGAACACGCTGGTCATAGCAAACACCCTCTTCCAACAACCTAAGAGGCGACTCTACACATGGACACCACCAGATGGACACCACCAAAATCAGATTGATTATATCATTTGCAGTCAAAGATGGAGAAGCACTACACAGTCATTAAAAACAGGACCTGGAGCTGACTGTGGCTCAGATTATGAGCTACTCATGGCAAAATTCAGACTTAAACTGAAGAAAGTTGGGAAAACCACTAGGCTGTTCAGGTTTGACCTAGATCACATCCCTGATGAATATACAGTGGAGGTGAAGAATAGGTTTAAGGGACTAGATTTGATAGACAGAGTGCCTAAAAAACAATGGATGGAGGTTTGTGACATTGTACAGGAGGTAGCAATCAGCACCATCCCAAAGAAATAGAAATACAAGTAAGCAAAGTGGCTGTCTGATAAGGCTTTACAAATAGCAGAGGAAAGAAGGAAAGGCAAAGGTGGAAAGGAAAGATTTATCCAACAGAATGCAGATTTCCAGAGAAAAGCAAGGAGAGATGCTTTCCTGAATGAACAATGCAAAGTCACAGAGGAAAACAATTGGAAAGGACTAGAGATCTCTTCAAGAAAATTGGAGAAATCAAGGGAATGTTCTGTGCAAAGCTGGCCATGATAAAGGACAAAAATGGTAGGGACCTAACAGAACTAGAAGAAATTACGAAAAGATGGCAAGAATACACAGAAGAACTATACAAGAAGGACCTTAGAAAGCATTACTAACAACAAAGCTAGTGGAGGTGATGATATTCCAGCTGAGCTATTCAAAGTCTTAAAAGATGATGTTGTTAAAGTGCTGCACTCAATATGGCAGCAAATTTGGAAAATGCAACAGTGGCCACAGGGTTGGAAAAGGTCAGTTTACATTCCAATCCCAAAGAAGGGCAATGCCAAAGAATGTTCAAACTGTCGCATAATTGCACTCATTTCATATGCTAGCAAGGTCATGCTCAAGGTCCTACAAGCCAGGCTTCAGCAGTACGTGGAAAGAGAACTGCCAGAAGTACAAGCTGGGTTTCAAAGAGGTAGAGGAACTAGAGATCAAATTGCCAATATTCACTGGATTATGGAGAAAGCAAGGGAGTACCAGGAAAACATCTACTTGTGCTTCATTGACTATGCTAAAGCCTTTGACTGTGTGGATCAAAACAAACTATGGCAAGTCCTTAAAGAGATGGGAATACCAGACAACCTCACATGTCTCCTGAGAAACCTGTATAAGGGTCAAGAAGCGACAGTTAGAACCGGATATGGAACAACTGATTGGTTTAGCATAAGAAAAGGAGTACGACAAGGATGTATATTGTCACCCTGCTTATTTACACCCTGCAGAGTTGTTGTTCACTCGCACAGTCGAGTCCGACTCTTTGCGACCCCATGGACCAGCTCCCGCCAAGCCCTCCTGTCTTCCGCTGTCCTCTGAAGTTGGCTCAATTTCATTTCTTCTTGCAGTCCAAGGGACTCTCAAGTCTTCTCCAGCACCACAGTTCAAAAGAATCTATTCTTCGGCGCTCGGCCTTCCTTATAGTCCAGCTCTCGCAGCCATACATGACTACTGGGAATACCATTGCTTTGACCATGCGGACTTTTGTTGGCAGGGAGATGTTGGCTAGGAGATCAAATCAGTCAATCCTAAAAGAAATCAACCCTGACTGTTCCCTGGAAGGCCAGATACTGAAGCTGTAGCTCAAATACTTTGGCCACCAAATGAGAAGGGAGCACTCACTGGAGAAGACCCTGATGCTGGAAAAGATTGAAGGTAAAAGAAGAAGGGGATGGCAAAGGATGAGATGGTTAGACAGTGTTATCGATGCAACAAACATGAAATTAAGCAAACTCCGGAGCACGATGGAAGGCAGGAGGGCCTGGCGTGATGTGGTCCATGGGGTCATGAAGAATCGAACTTCACTGTGCAACTGAACAACAACAACATCAGATCAAAATATTTCCTTGATGACTAGGTCTCTTGTTAGAATTGCTCTAACAGGCTTTCTTGCAAAAGTCATTTCCTCTGTAAATAAGCACTTCTAACATTTCAGAAAATCTGTATCTACAGAAAGTTTATAGAAACCATAGAAAAACAACTAATTTGACACATGTCTATTCACAGTTCCTTGTAGTGTCATTGCCTTGTCAAATCAATTGACCTGTAACCTATTAATATGGTTTCTGTGCTCCAGAGATGAACAGACTATGATGACCACCCCATCACTATAACCTTTGGCTTATTATTTCTGCTGTTCTAGTTGATAAAATATCTAATATGCACTGACCTACAGATAATTGACTACATTATATGTTAGTGAGAGAGAGTTGGTGGATAGCAAAATAAATTATCCAGGTCAAATATTGGAAGGCAAAATCAGAAGTGAAATTACTGGTATATATCTGCATAAATTGATGTGCATTCCAAATGGACAGCAATAGGTTCTGAAAAGAGCTGGTGTTCAGAAGACAAAGTAAGTACTATTAATTGGAATTTTTGGGAACTAGGATGCTGGAATTTAATTGTTACATGCATTTTGATGAAATATATGAACTATTATTTGCTACAGCAGAAACTGCCTGCATCTAACTCTAGTTGAACTCTAACAATCCCATGTAAACTCTTTAGATTAGATCAGAAAATTTATATTCAAGCTGAAAAAGGAAAATAGTGGGCATTAATGATCACCGTGTGAGTATATAGTGCATTTGAAAAAAATATCATGTGAATGATTGCATCAAAAGCTTGTAATAAACATGCCATGAATTTGGAAAATGGGAAGTGAAATCTTCACCTATTTAAAAAATTACATTTTGGGTTGTTCCCACTGTGCTAATTTTATCAGCTGCCTGTTTAATAGTATCGTATCTTTGCTGCCTATTAATGGAACCCATTACTGACTGCTTCGCATCTGTTGGGTACAATCCAGCATAGGTTTAGGTGTGCTTAAACTCATTGATTCAATGAGTTTAAGCGCACCTATGTGTTGAATGTGGCTATGGTGTTTTTCATTGTATATATAGCATACTGGATTACAACAAATCAGGCTTAATGGGAAACAATTAAGCATCAAATTAGAAAAAAGTTCACTTAGACTGAAACAATCTAGCTCATTTTTACATTATGCTGAAACACAGTCATCCTTATCTACCAAATAGCTCTTAATAATGGAGTTTTTAAAAAAGATTAATTATAGGATCCGTGCTCATATATCTTTGCCGAAGGATGATATTTTAATCTTCTAAATCACACCAGTAATGAAATTATTATCATATCTACATGTGATTTTGAAGCCAAGCCATATCTTTATGGGTACTAAGTATAGTTCCTGGAGTCATTATGGCTTATTAAACATCCTGATTTCTACAGCAAATGGGGGGTGGGGAACCCAATGTAGCATCTTGTACGGTGGAGTTTCTTCAGGCAACACTTCAATTTCCTTCAAAATTCAATAGATGTATGGCATGCTACAGCCACTGACAGCCTCCTGGGACTTTCAAGTAGTTCTAAATTTTGTTTATGCTAAGGGGTACTGGAGTACAGTAAATCCAACCTTCTCCATTATCTCCTGGTCTGACTGCTGCCTATTGATTAAAAAGACTAACAGCTGATCCTATAACTAACTTTCAGCTGTGCAAACATAAAAGCAACCAAGCTGTGGCCTAAAAGAGCTTCAGATATCTGTTTCAAGAAAAAGCATCTTTAGCACTTTGGAAAAATGACCTAGATATAGTTGAACAAATTTCCTAGGTCATTAGAAGTACCTCTACCACGGATTTTTTTTAAAAAATCTATCTGAAAAAATGCCTATAATTCTTAGAGATTGTCTTATCTCAAGGCATTAGGCAAGAACTCTATTTTATATTCTAATAATGAAGTCAGGATACCTTTGGATACTTAAATCCAAAGACTGGAGCTAGGAACAGGCAAGACAGATCGTTCTACAAACCGAAAAGGGCCCTAGGTTAGCAGAAAAATGTGACTTTAAAAAAAAAAATCACTGAGGGAATCTGTTGCTTAAAGCTACAGGCGTTCCGTTTATCTTTGTGGGCCCAGGGGAACAGAGGGGGTGGATGTGCAGACAAGACAATAAGCAACCAGATCACAGTGATTTGAGTAAAAAGTGGCCACAGCTTTTTATGGACTATACCACAGGAGCCTTGGGGGTGGATTCTGAATCAGGTGACGCATCTGCCTCCTGATAAACCTCACACCCCCAGCCCACCTACTGAGGTGCATCCAAGGAGTGGCAAAGTCACCCACATGAGCCATGTGGGCATCAGTCATTATGTGGCTGTCCTGCCAGTCAGTGGTGAAAATCCTGCTGACAGCCCCTGAACTGGGCATACCGATAAACTGACTCCACCCCAGACTCCTTAAGGGAGTCCCTAAAACTGCACAATGCAGGCACTCAGGCCCTGCCTCCCTTGCCAAAGGATCTATTTCAATGCTGCAACCATTACAAGAGCCAGGGGGTTACCTCCCTCACCTCCCACCAACTCTCCTACACCTGTAACCAAGCAATCAATCCATCAACTTCACTGGGTGCACCCAAATTCTACTATTATGGACAAGGGAGAAAAGTTCTTTTTATCCACATTCTCTGTGTCATGCAACATTTCACAAGCCCTTGGTACCTTAAGGGGGGGGGCATGTGTCTCTTTAAAAAGACACATCTGAGAAAGTGGGCTCTACCCCTCCCCCCAAAAAAACCTTGTATGTCTGTGTTAAATGCTGTCAAGTATCTTCCAACTTACAGCAACCCTATGAATTAATGTTCTCCAAAATATCCCATTGTTAACAGCCTTTCTCAAGTCTTGCAGACTGAGGGCTACAGCTTCCTTGATTAAGTCAATTTATTGCACGTTGGGTTGTCCTCTTTTCCTATGGCCTTCTACTTTTCCTAGCATTATTGTCTTTTCTAGTGACTCTTATTTTCCCATAATGTGACCATGTACAATAGCCTCAGTGTAATCATTTAGCTTCTAGGTAGAGTTCAGGCTTGATTTGACGTGTCTTTTTGGCAGTCCACAGTATCTGTAAAACTCTCCAACACTACATTTCAAATGAATCAACTTTCTTCTTGTCAGCTTTCTTCATTGTCCAGTTTTCATACCTATACATAGTAATGGGGAATACCATGGCATGAATTCACTTGATCTTGATTGCCAGCAACACATCCCTACACTTAAGAATCTTTTCTAGCTCCATCATGGCTGCACTTCCCAGTCTCAATCAATGATTTCTTGGTTGCAGCCTCTCTTTTGTCTGATGATGAAGACCGGGAATACCTTTTTCTTGATGATTTCTCAAGATACATTGAGTGTTACTTGCTGAAGGAAAAATGGCAAACTGAGCAGAAACTGCGAGACTACGTTGCTATGGTTTCTAACAAGTTCAACAGGAAACCCCAAGCCATCCAGTCTGACCTGGTGGTGAGTACATGTCTAGATCAGTGCAGGCTTTCCTAAGGGAACATGGAATCCAACACAGAGTTTCCCTCTTTGCCCTTGCGGCCAAAAAGATTCTTATAACACGCAGGTCATTTTAACCTACTGACATTCTACTGTATAATTTAACATCTTATGTGTGTGATTTTAGGTTTTATTCCTTTATGTGCTTTATCGTATTATTTTACTGCTGTACTTGAGTGCGCTGTAACTTTGTTATGGCCTATGGCTAACACAATAAATCTTATTGGTATGTGACTGTTGAACATGTTTGTGGCTAAATTCACAGCATCCCTTGAGATCAATATGTATGGCTCCCTTGCTCCTCCCTAATATTCCACAATGCAAGTTACTTCTGGCCAAAGCGACTCTTGTAAATATAGATTCCTTGCAATGAAATCAAACCCAGGCCTTTGGAATGAAATACCGTCTTGGCTTCTCAATAAGGACACTGCAATAGAATTTTACTGAATGAGATTTTTAATGCTGAATTCCTTCATGTTGAAAAGTATTGTCTTTATTTTTCAGCACTCTGATAAATGGGAACAATAGTGTCGTTGCATATATCAGCATGCACGGCCTCTTTCCTTGTTATTATTTCCAGTAGAGTTTAATTTTACCATATTTCCAATTTTTACCACTTGCTATATAAAAAAACTTCCTATGCTTTGAAATGAAATACCGTCTTGGCTTCTCAATAAGGACACTGCCATAGAATTTTACTGAATGAGATTTTTAATGCTGAATTCCTTCATGTTGGAAAAAAAAAGGAAAAGAATACAATTCTTTGCACGGTGTCAAAATTATATTTTTCCAGGAGTTGGTTCATTTATCATAGTAATCCTGTAAAACCCTGCAAAGGGAGAGTGCAACTGATTAAGTTAAGACAAACGTTCCTAAATGATGTTTCATCTCTGGGCCAGTAAATCAGGAGATGCTTTCTAATCAAGCAGAAAAGTTTGTACATTAATAACTTTGTGGAATGGTTAAATTGATCTCATACAGTGATACAGGAGAGGAATGAGGAAGAAAATTAAAGAGTCTCTGAAGAGATACATGACTGAATTCTCATTTGTCAAACATATAGGCTGAATTTAATGGATTTTGAAAGCTGGAACAGCAAAAGGACTACAGACATTAGAATGCCTAGATGGGCCTCCAACAATATTCCTGTTTTGCCACTTCCAGGGGATCCTAAGGTCAGTTAAAGAATGAATGTGAGTGATGACAGATGACATGTGAATAAGGTATGACAGGAACCAGGATCCAAAAGGGACATCAGCCTCTGCAAGGAGCTTGAGTTAGCCTTGTGGAATTCACTCACTTTTGGGTCATATGGCACAAGAAGTTCAGATGCAATTAGTAAGATAAAACAGCTTTGGGAAGGAGAGAGATTTGGCCTGACATCAGACACAAATGACATGGGAAATGATCAGAGTTGGCTTTGTCCATTAATGGCATACAAGATAATTTTGACATGTGTACAGGCCTGATGAAGCCATATGTTCTCATAAGTGCAAACATAACATGAGCGACACACAAGAATATATATTACAAGAGGGGGACCCGCGGTACTCGCGGGGGGGGAGAGAAGAGCCCCGTCTCCTCCATCCCCCCATCTCCCCGAGGCGGGGGGCGGCAGCAGTGAGGCCGGTGTTCGCCCCCCCTGAGGCCGGTCTTCCCCCCTGCCCGCCCCCCCGCCCTGCCTGCCGGCTCCGGGGAGGGGGAGGAGGCGGCGGCGGCGAGGCCTCTCTTTTCCGCCCGCCCGCCCTTCCTACCCATCCACCCGGCCGGCCTGCCGGCTCCGGGGAGGAGGAGGCGGCGGCGGCTAGGCCTCTCTTCCCCGCCCACCCTTCCTACCCACCCACCCGGCCGGCCTGCCGGCTCCGTGGAGGAGGAGGCGGCGGCGAGGCCTCTCCTCCCCACCGGCCGGCCCGCCCTACCTACCTCCCCGCCCTTCCTCTTGCACTTTCGGGGGGATTTAAACATCCCCCCAATTTTTTTTAACTTTTTTATTTTTGTGCACATGTGGGGACTGCCCCACATGTGCACAAACCTCCCCCTGCCCCCCAAGTGCCCCCAAAGTGCAGATATAGATATCCGCACGGAGGGGGCAACTTGGGTATTAGTATAAGGATGTCCTACATGCCAGGAAATGCATGTGTGGCAGACACAAAAGGAAAGAATGGGGGCACAGAGTAGGAAGGAAGGGGTGTTGTTCAGTTGCAGTTGAGTCCAACTCTTTGCTACCCCATGGACCACATCACAAAAGGTCCTCCTGCCTTCCATCGTGCTATGGAGTTTGCTTAATTTCTTGTTCATTGCATCGGTAACACTGTCCATCTCATCCTTTGCCATCCCCTTCTTCTTTGACCTTCAATCTTTCCCAGCATCAGCGTCCTCCAGTGAGTGTTCCCTTCTCATTTGGTGGCCAAAGTATTTGAGCTTCAGTTTCTGGCCTTTCAGGGAACAGTCAGGGTTGATTTCTTTTAGGATTGACTGATTCTATCTTTTTGCAATCTAAGGGACTCTCAAGAGTCTTCTCCAGCACCATAATTTGAAAGCATCTATTCTTCGGTGCTTGGCCTTCCTTATGGTCCAGCTCTAACAGCCATGCATTAATACGGAATTTGGTTGGCAGGGTGATGTCTCCACTTTTTATTATGCTGTCTAGGTTTGCCATCACTTTCCTCACAAGGAGCAGGCATCTTTTAATCTCATGGCTGCAGTCACGATCTGCAGTGATCTTGGAACCCAGAAATGTGAAGTCTGTCACTGCTTCTATGACTTCCTCTTCTGTTTGCCAAAGAGTGATGGAGCCGGATGCCATGATCTTAGTTTTTTTGATGTTGAGTTTCAAGCCAACTTTTGTGCTCTCCTCTTTCACCCTGAGCAAGAGGCTCTTGAGGTCCTCTTCACTTTCTGCCATTAGAGTGGTATCGTCTGTATATCTGAGGTTGTTGATGTTTTTCCCAGCAATCTTAATTCTGGCTTGTGGCTCACCTAGGCCAGCATTTTGCATCAAGGTGACAATATATATCCTTCTCGTACTCCTTTTGCTATGCTAAACCAATCAGTTGTTCCATATCTGGTTCTGTCACTTCTTAACCCTTATACAGGTTTCTCAAGAGACATGTGAGGTGGTCTGGTACCCCCATCTCTTTAAGGACTAGTTTGTTGTGATCCACACAGTTTGTTGTGATCCACACAATCAAAGGCTTTAGCATAGTCAATGAATCAAAAGTAGATGTTTTTCTGGCACTCCCTTGCTTTCTCCATAATCCAGCGAATGCTGGCAATTTGATCTCTAGTTCCTCTATCTCTTTGAAACCCAGCTTGTACTTCTGGCAGTTCTCTATCCACATACTGCTGAAGCCAAGCATGACCTTGCTAGCATGTGAAATGAGTGCAAGGAAGGGGTAGGTCAGGTGAATACATTATTTTAGGCATAAAGGTGTTTTAGATTAATTTTTATTCAGTAGGCTGGCTGGCAGACTATATTCTGTTTACATAGATAAATAGTTTTAATTGTTTATATTTAAGAACAGTAAAATAGGAATTCATTTTAAAATGGGGGGGAAGGATAGGCTCTGTATAAATAAGCAGGCAGGAAAAGGAAGTCAGAGGCAGGCAGGAAGCTGAGGGGAGGCAGTCTGTGTGTGAGTTAGAGTTCCCGAACCTAATGCTGTACTACAGACAAGCACAATCATATTCATTAATGGATTGCTGCTGGATTAGATCCAAGAGAGACAGAATCTACTTTGCACAAGGGAGAACAAACGCAAGTAAGCAAGTGCCCATGCTGCCCACTCCACTGTAGAATGAGGTCTTGGGGGAGCCAACCCTTGCTGTTGCTGCTGCTGTTCTTCTTGCTGAATGTAGAATGGTAGGGATTGCTTTCCAAAGAAACATCCCACAAAGAGATCTCCCAGTAAATTAAAGCGGCAGTCCTTGTTTAGAGGGGCTTGCAGTTGTAGTAAAACCAAGTCTAACACTCTCTTGTGCTCACAGAACTAACTGCCTGAATCTTTGGACACCAGCCCTTGTATTTAAAAAAATGTTCTGTTTCCATCAGTCACTGCTTTTATTAGAAGCTTACACTGGATCTAGCATGAACTGTGAAAGCTGCTGTTCTAGCCCATTCAAAAGACACCGTGTTAGTGTACAGAATCAGCACAACACTATACATGCCAGAAAAATTTGGCTGCCCCCAATGCAAATGTAGTTGAAGAGCTAGAGGTTCTTTCCCCCTTATAGTTCCTGCCCCCCTTTTGTAACACATGAATTCCCTGCCTGCATCCTAGGTTCTGAGTTTGGTGCTTGGTGAAATGCTAGAGGATGGCAGATAATTATTCTGCCTTTTTGTGTGTCATTGGACATGGTCAACCTTGGTCTTCCTAATTCTATTACTCTTTGAATGTCATTATTGCTGTGTACTGAAACCACTGCATAGCAACTGGCATTAGCTACTGCCGTACTGGATCCGTGTAATGGCAGCAACAATCTCACCACCAGAAGTAGATGTCCGAATCTGTGAAATTACACAATTCAGCTGACTTGGACTTCCAAGTCACAACTGCTTAATTTGAACGTGAAGGTCCTTAAATAAAAATACTGTTTGTTGAGTTGGCATTTAAGCCCCACTCTGCAGGTGCTCTGCTACAAAAGCAGTATTTCAGTAGAATTAATGACACATCATTATAAGAACTTCATTGCAATCTCTCAAGTGTCTATAATTAACAAGTAATGCTGTACTTTAAATGATATAAAGTATCATTATATGCGTGATAAATCATTGAAAATTGCTGAATGATTTGTCACCAAAATTACTCAGGTAATTTCCTCAACTTTGATAATAAGAGATTTCATATGCTTCCCTTTTATATTGGGAGGCTTAGAACCACAAGGACATTGGTCTCCTTAAGGCATCACTAAATTACTAAAGCAAATCTGCAATGCAAATGTCACTATTGTGAAAAACAATGTTGACCTATAGCTGATTACTGGCCTAACAGCCCTCTCAAAGGGACAAAGGGGAACATGTCCCATTATTCTCAGTCCAAACTGCTTTTGTTTCCAATATATGTTTTAGAAAAATGTATATTTGTTTACAAAAATGTATATGTTGCCTCTCCCAAGCTCCTGCTTAAGGTGGCTGAAAACATGAAAAAAATAATAAATCAGCAGATAAACATTCAAGATTAACAAACTATCAAACCAGAGCACAAAACCAGCACAAAGCATCTAGCAACCTAATAGTATGAGGACCCCACCCCCTCCTCCAGCCAAGACCCCCTTGGATAATGGGGTCCCCCTCTTATTTTGGTCTTTGTTTTTTTTAATACACACCCCTTTTTAGAAGATAAGTGTCAAGGTGTCATAAAGGCACCTGGGTACAGCCATGACATTGGAAAATCCCAGGGAAGAGGAGGAAGGGTGTGCTGGAATTGGAAACAGATTAACTGCAATCTTCCCCACCTCAGTGGAGTATTGTTGTTGTTGTTGTTCAGTCGCACAGTCGAGTCCGACTCTTTGCGACCCCATGGACCAGCTCCCTCCAGGCCTTCTGGTCTTCCGCCATCCTCTGAAGTTTGCTCAACTTCATGTTCGTTGCATCGATGACACTGTCTAACCATCTCATCCTTTGCCGTCCCCGTCTTCTTTGACCTTCAATCTTTCCCAGCATCAGGGTCTTCTCCAGTGAGTGCTCCCTTCTCATTTGGTGGCCAAAGTATTTTAGCTTCAGTTTCATTATCTGGCCTTCCAGGGAACAGGAATTGTTCTCAGTAACAAAAGAATTTTCAACATTAGAGACTATTTTGACATACCCCAGAGGTGTCTGCCTAGCCCAAGGAAGTTGCTATTTCATTAACTAATGCCTAGTTCCTCTTCTTCCTTTTTTACTTAATCAAGAAGGCACTCAAGTCATTAATTTACACTCCATCCTATTTCAAGAGCTATCCTGCCTCACCCAAACTTTTCAGTCCATGCAGATCTGGACTTTTCCCCACCACAGTCTGACAGCAGTAACTTTAAACCAGCCAGTGAGTCTCAAACTTTTCATCTTGACCCAATCCAAAGCCAGGATGGCCAAGACTTCACTTACCTGGAGATCTTATTGGTCCAGGTAGTCCTTTGTCTTCACCTGATATAAGCCCCTCAAGGCTTCCTGTTCCATCCCCCAGGATACTGAGATTAAACCAATCAAACATTCAAATGTTTAGTGATCATTCCTGATGCTAATCAGGGACCCATTTCCCACCTTTTGTGTAAACCTGGGAACCTATTCAACCTGCCTGGGCAGAACCATCAATGACCATTAAACCAATTTAGCCAGCTCCAGTAGAGCCATCCAGCACCTGGGTAATCTTGTCAATGCAACTGTGAATCCATACTCTGCCCCTCTGGAACCTCATTGGTCACACCTAAGTTTTGCTCCTCCTGGAGGCACACCACCTGGGATCCCATATTGGTCCAGGTAGTCCTTTGTCTTCACCTGCGATAAGCCCCTCAAAACCTACCATTGGTTTACATTGTTTTCTAATGCCTATATCCATCCAGGCACATGAGCATCAAGGTGTGCACTTGGAGGGCACCTATATTTTGAGTGCAAACCCCCCCCCCAAAAAAGTCTGTTCTTTGGGCCTCCTTCTCCATAGCACATAATATTGGCGCTATTCTCTTCAAGGATCTCTGCACGTCTGGACAGGTAATATAACCCCTGTAACTGACCCTTCTATTCACTATTATAACCTCTGCTTTCTTGGTTCTGAATTTCTTGCTCCTTCTTGAATGCTTAGTGTGCTTGTAATTAGGGAAACTCTTCAATCAAGACTATTTATTTACTCTTCAAACCTGGAGTCTTCCTACTGTACCGGACCTTGGTATAAACAGGTGTGCAATTCCTGGTACCCCTCTGGCCTCCCCTGCCGCATAGCTAATTTCCCCCAACAACAAGGCAGGT
This sequence comes from Gekko japonicus, assembly GCF_001447785.1. Lineage (NCBI taxonomy): Eukaryota > Metazoa > Chordata > Lepidosauria > Squamata > Gekkonidae > Gekko > Gekko japonicus. The sequence goes on along the minus strand of NW_015161984.1, from coordinate 388,236 downwards.
CATTGGTGGTAACATCACTGAATACATTTTAATTATGGAAGAAATAACATAGAATGTGTGGGGGAAAACTGGAGTCTTTTTAAATGCTGCCCCAGTATTCAGCTCTGGCAATAAGCTCTGGTTGTGGACCACTGCTTTATAAGGAAGTGAAGTGGGTGGGTCAACCACACCACTATCACACCACTATTTGCCAAAGTCCTTTGGCAAATCTTTCCTTTTCCCACACCCTCCAGTCATTAACTTTCTCTCTGTCTTCCTTCCTTTCATGACTTCTTCATGGCTGGAGTGATGAAGCCGTGGAAACCTGTCAGCTCATCAAGTAATTTCCTAGTAGTAGTCCCATAGCTAATTCTTCCAGTTCTTTACTTGACAGAAATGTACTCTTCAGGCAGTGAGGGAGGACATATATATACACCTTAAGACACATTTTTAAAACCTTCAAAACAGCTACAGGACAGTCCCAATAAGGATGGAAATGTAGTGTATCATACTCTCTCTGCGCCATTTGCCTAATCTTATCTGTATCTACTATTAGCTCTACCTGGAAAACTATACAATGTACCAAGGAGATAAGTAAATATTTTCCATTATAGCTAGCAAAGTGATTTACAGTGCAATTCTAAGCACACTTTCTTGGGAGTGTGAGCCCCATTCAGTAGACCTGTATAGGATTTTGAGTAGACCTGCTTGGAATTGCTTGCTCTTAGACTGGGGAACGAACATGAAATTGAGCAAATTTCAGAGGACGGTGGAAGACAGGAAGGTCTGGAATGATCTGGTCCATGGGGTCACAAAGAGTCGGACTCGACTGTGCGACTGAACAACAACAACAACAACAGACTGGGGAAAACTGTTAAATACACCTGTCCCAGTAACACTTAATTGGCTCAGTTCTGTACACTCCATTACTGCTTCGTGGGTCTCCCCGTCATATCTAGGAAATGAAAGCATCAAGGCAAAATTCAGAAATAATATCCAAACCTGTCAACCTTCTGTCCTCCTTCCCTTCTTCAGTACTTTCCCAACCCACTCCCTGAAACATTTGTTTCTGGCAAGCAGAGAAGAAAGAGGGAGAACCTGGCTTAGCAACTGCCAGGGAATTGCGCACTTCTAATATACAACCTTGTTGAACTCAAAACAGCACTTCAGCTGTAAGAATTGCTATTTTCACAAGGAGGTAGGAAAAAGACATTCTGCAGAGCAAGAGTAAAGGACTGCTCACTCTGACACCATATCTTTTCCTTAATGCTTTTGAGATTCCACAGTCTCTCTTCCTTCCACACAGCTGCAATGTGTCAGTGCCCCAGAAGGACCACCCAGTACAACAGGTTGCCCATTTAGGTATCATCTACTGCCTGGAAGTTTTAATAGACCAGGGAACAGCAGCAGTCAGATTCTGAATTCTAGCTCTCTGCTCCAGCTGCTTCTCATTACCTGATGTTAAATATATTCTGATGACGCATCAGTGTCAAGATGGTGAAAACCAATGACCTCCAAGCCCAGCTGGCAGTATTTCAGCTGTGCCTATTAAGTTGTCTACATAAATACTTAGTATTAAGTCATCTGCTTTCTCCCACTGACAACAGTGGACAACAGAAAATTGAAGCTAAAGATTGTCATTAGCCCCCCCTGGATTCTGCAAGCACACATGGACATCTATTCAGGCATTCATTTGTTTAGAAAATGCCAGCAGTCAAGTGTTAAGAATCTTCCCAGTGACAACTTTTCATACAGCTCAATTTTCCCACCATCACTAAGTGATGTGAATATGAAAGGCTCACACATCATTGATAATATCCCCTCATACCTTCTGGTATCACCAGCAAATTGCACTGAAGCTATTGTGATCAGGAAACATTTCTTTCTCATATTTCTATTTGTAACATTGCAAATGAGATTGTGAGCAAAAGCCATATTTGCTCAGGGAAGCAGAATCTTAAAGCCTTGCTTCAGATTCAAATTGAACCGAAGGAAGGAAGGAAGGAAGGAAGGAAGGAAGGAAGGAAGGAAGGAAGGAAGGAAGGAAGGAAGCCTTTTTCATGCACGGCTTTCAAAGCTCTGCCTGTCAAATAATCCATTTAATCAATCAGAAAATTAAAGAATGTAATACATCTTTGAGTAGCTTGAGGTTAAAACCATGCCAAGAATCCAGCTATAACAGGAAGCTGGTGTCACAATAGCAATTACTTAATGATTCATTTTCTGCATAAATGTTGATGTAAAAATGCAATTTAGTGTTCAAATTATTTGCAGCTGCACTTTCATCTTTAAAGAGAATATTTAACCTAAGGAAATGTTTACATACATGGTTGCTTTAACCACCCTTCTTGGGAACATACTTTTCTTGTCAGACTGCTTCCATCAGTAGAAGCTGTTGCTGGCTTAATACTTACTCATATGCAACAGCCGGTGACAGCTAGCATCCCTTAAGACAATGCAGCAAATGACCCTGTTTACGTATTCATAGCATTCACAATGCAATGGTAACCTAACATCTCACTAAGTGTAAGGCTTCCATTCTGCATTGTACAAATATGTCCATTTTTACAAGGGGGGGGATGTGAGAAGAATCTTGAAAAATGGCTAGCAATGCACCGAATGAACCCAAAATATTGTGATGTCTGAGAGAGACAGCAGTCCTTAGCAGCAGAAGCTGATTTGCCCCCCTATTCGGAATGAAGAGACAGACACAAAGGATTGGATAAATGAAAGGGCCACTTTATTTATTTATTTATTGCATTTGTATCCCTCCCCGCAAATGGGCTCAGGGCAGCTCACATTTATTGGCAGCACAATGCCAAGTCAGCATAAAACATTTAAAAACAAGTTAAAACAATCATACCGTAAACAATTAACAGTTAAAGTGCTCGCAATTTAACATATTAACTTGAACTCAACAGCAAGGTCAAAGTGTTTTGCAGCACAGTCCAGGCCAGTGGTTATCCCCGACCCCTCCCTAGCCATATAACAGGGAGCCACCATGCCCCAGATCGAGCCAACACATTAGAGTCGAATCCGTCTGGCACAACAAATGCGTGATGCCATGGATATCCCCCGCACCAAGCCATACAACTTAGATGGAGGCTCAGTCCGTGTAGACCCAAGGCAGTCTGCCTTCCAAACCTCAGGACGTTCAACCCAAAGGCTAATCAGGTCAGACACCTTGCCCCCAACTAGGACTGTTATTTGGTGCTCTCCTAGCTGCATCACAATCATCAGCCTCCATCTCGCCAACGAAAGTGAACAACCTACAACAAAGGCACCACCCCAACTAACACCACAACCTGCTGACTGACTGGACAGGGTAGGCGAAAAACATCCCTGACCACAGCCAATCAGCCAGAGATGAAAAAATTCCTACCCGGCCTCCTGCAAATGGGTGATCAGTAAAGCCTGTACAGCGATCAGGGTGGGAAGATGGGTCAGCTTAACTGAAAGGGGAGGGAGCAGAGCTGGCCGTTAAATCACCAACCCGCATCTCACCACAGCCAAGGCCAAGTGGCAGCTTAGGCTGATGCTCCCACTGGGAGGCCTAACACCTCCTGCAGCCCTTGCCGTAAATCCTCCAAGAAAATGTCATTACCTTTCTTGGAACTATGAACCCCTCAGCTCTATAGAGATCTGCGCAAGCAGGGTGAATGTTCGGGTGAGGTAAATAGTGGCCCAAGCCACCTACCAAGGCTTTCTTAATATCTCTGTTCACCTTGCGCCTAGCATGGTCAATTCCCAAAGGGCTCAAAACATCCCGCCACACCCTGTGTGGCACCATAGCTGACCAAACTATAGAAACTCCTGGCCAAAGATGCAGAATGGCTCGCAAGTCCTCTAGGGCCTGCAAAACCAAGGTTTTACCCTTGATCAAGCCCAAGTCATGACCGCCCAGGAGAATAACCAGTACATGAGGCGGGAGGGTCCCTTCTTCCTTGAACTATCAAAGGCATGAGGCCCAACCAGTGAAAGCCTTGGTCCCCGTGCCATTTAATGCTGGCCCACTGGCTCAGCCCCAGCTGAGAACAGACCAAAGTTCTTCAAGCTCGATGAGTGGCCCAAAATACAAAACTATGGCCACAGATGAGTACCTGTTGACTCTCACTGGAAAAAAAGGAACCTATAAGAAAAACAACAGTTAACCAAAGCATGCAAACTTAGGATGAAACAAAGGGGTGAACGTAAGACTTATACATGGCCGAGCACCACCCGCCCAGCTTCTGAATCACAGAGGGAGATCCCGCCGCGACGTCTCTACTTTGATGCGGCTCTGATTTGCCGCACTTTGGCCGATGTTTTTCCTGCTGTGTGGCAGGGACCTAATGCTGCCACATGAAAAAGCAAGCCTCAAATTCTGATGAACAAATGCCACCCCACAGCTTAGAGGGGTCATTGCCTCACTTTCCCGAGTCTGTTGTTGTTGTTGTTCAGAGCCTTAGAGGCGGGCTATTTGCCCTTCGACTTCCTTTTTTTTTTTGAACCCTCAAAGGGTTTTATTGCATTTTCTAAAGACTACAAACTACAAAGAAAAAATGGGAAGGGGAAACAACTACAACTAAGGATACAGGAAAGAAAACCACTAATAACTAAAACCCCAAGTATAGGAGATCCTTACATTAGCTTGTATAAGTGTTATTCTTAGCATGCTTAGATTACATTGAACATGGTCATTTATGCTAATATATTTAGCTTTTAGCCCATCATTTAACTATTTTAAGAAAATTCCAAGAGCAACATTAAAGTAAATGTTTTAAGGCACAATTCAGAGTCCTTCAGCCTTTATTTAGCTTTGTTCTTTCTTTTCTTCAGTTGATAGTCTCAGTTGGGGGCTACCGCCCCCTTATCTGAAGCAGAGTCCTCATCTGAAGTCACAGAGTCCATATCTTCACTGGATTTGCTGTGTTCTTCTTCCCCACCGACCTCTCCTGGCTCTCCCAATTTCAATCTCAGGAACTCACGTGCTTTAAAGACAGAGTCACATTTTTTTGTCCTTATTTTAAAGGTGCCCTTCAACTTCCTGACACCCTTCTTGCCACCAATAACCTACCAGGGGCAGTCCCCGAGGGATTGTGTGTGTGTATATAGGGTGTTTTTTTTTGTTTAACCAAGGCAATCAGGCCCACACACAAGGTGGTGGTGGGGTTTGGAGGATCAGGCGAGAAGGGGTCAGAGGCCCTGCAGCCTACCACTAGGGCCCACCCAAACCATGCACTGGACTTCCAAAGGCCTGGCTCGGTTCTCCCTTACAGATGACCTCTGTAGACATCTGGATTGGGGCGGATCAGCGCTGCTGCTACTATTAGATCTAACAGCAGCGTTCGATACAGTCGAATATGATCCATTGACCCACTGCTTCACCAATGTAGGAGTTCAGGGGACTGCCTTGAAATGGTTTTACTGCTTCTTCCATGGTTGGGGACAGAGGGTGACCCTTGGCAAGAGGGTCTCCCCACGATACCCAATGGAATGTAGAGTGTCACGGGGGCAATGTTATTTAATATCTATATGTGCCCCCTCGCCCAGTTAGTCCGGAGCTATGGGCTGGGTTGTCATCAGTATGTACCTGGGTCGAGGGGGGTTGGATATGGGCGCCAGGCTCCCCACACTGGAAGGGGTACCTTTAGTGCCAGCTCAGACAGTGAGGAGTCTGGGAGTGACACTGTAAGCCTCTCTTTCCATGGAGGCCCAAGTTGCTACAGCTGCCAGATCTGCGTTTTTCCGCCTCAGGCAGATCGGGCTACTGAAGCCCTATCTTCCCCCTCAAGACCTACTGATCGTGACCCATGCAATGGTCACTTCCAGACCTGATTACTGCAACTCGCTTGAAAGATCAACACCTCCTAGTGGTCCCTGGCCTGAAGGACACCCATCTTGCCTCAACCAGGGCCAGGGCTTTCTCTGTCCTAACCCTAACCTGGTGGAACATGCTCCCTATTGAGACAAGGTCCCTGCAGGATCTTCTTCAATTCTGCAGGCCTGCAATTCCACAGGGCCTGTTCTGCCAGGCCTTTGGTTGAGGCAGCGGGCGCCCATATATGGCATCCCTGAGGTTGCTGTCACCCGTCTATTTACTGACCACCGGCCACTGGCCTTTAATTCACTGCACCATCAGGCCAGAACTTTATAGCCAACTGACACTGTTTCAAGCTGTACCCATTGTTTTAAATGTTATAATGTTTTATTGTGTTTTAAACTGAAATTGTATTCATTATAATGATGTTGCCCACCCTGAGCCCGTCCACGGGATGGGCAGGATATAAATGCAAATAAAAAATAAAATAAATCTGTGAGCATCTAAAAGACAACTTGGTGATCCAGGGAAGTCTGCATGGATTTGTCCCCAACAGGTCCTGCTAAACCAACCTCATTTCCTTCTTTGATCGAGTTATGAGCTTACTGGATCAAGGGAATGATGTTGATGTGTTTTACCTGGGTTTCAATAAAGCTTTTGACAGTTCCCCATGATGTTCTGATGGGTAAACTAGAGGACTGTGGACTGGACTCGAGGATAGTTAGGTGGATGGGATCTGGTTGGAAATTGCAGTCAAAGAGTAGTTGTCAATGGCATTTCATCTGAATGGAGGGAGGTGGCCATTGGGGTGCCACAGGGCTTGGATCTGGGCCTGGTCCTTTTCAATATTTTTTATAAATGATCTGGATTGGAGAGACTACTCATTAAATTTGCAGATGACACCAAATTGGGAGGAGCAGCGGAAACACCAGAAGATAGAGATAGAATTCAACGAGATCTGAACACACTGGAAAAGTGGACAGATGTGCACAAGATGCAAAATGAGGAACACACATACTGGATGGAGGATAGACTTCTGGGTAGCAGTGTGTGTGAACAAGATCTTGGGGTACGGGTGAACTGTAAGTTAAATTTGAGCCGCCTGTGTGATGCAGCGACAAAAAAAGCTAATATAATCTTAGGGTGCATCAACAGAGGCATAACATCCAAGTCGCAAGATGTCATAGTCCCACTGTACACTGCATTGGTCAGGCCGCACCTGGAGTATTGTGTGCAGTTATAGAGGCCTCACTTCAAAAAGGATGTGGGCCGAATGGAGCGGGTACAGAGAAGAGCAAAGAGGATGATCAGGGGCCTGCAGATTAAGCCCTATGAGGAAAGGCTGAGGGACTTGGGAATGTTTAGTCTGGAGAAGAGGAGGTTGAGGGGGGAAATGATTGTTGTCTTTAAGGGCTGTCAGAGGAGGGCAGGGAGCTGTTCCCGTTGGCAGCAGAGGATAGGACTCGCAATAATGGGTTTAAATTAAGGGCAGGAAGATAAGGCTGGATATTAGGAAAAACGTTTTTACAGTAAGAGTTCTGCAACAGTGGAATCAGCTACCTAGGGAGGTGGTGAGCTCCCCCTCACTGGCAGTCTTTAAGCAACACCTGGAGAAACACTTGTCAGGGATCCTGTATTGAGTAGGGGGTTGGACTAGATGGCCTGTATGGCCCCTTCCAACTCTGTGATTCTATGATTCTAAAGTGGCAGATGAAAATCCCAGAAGAGAGAATTCCATAATGCTGATACCACAACCAAGAAGACCCACTTACCCTTAGAGAGCAGGGGCACAGAAAACAGGGACTCAAAAGATGACAGTAGTACCCAGGTAGGTTTGTGTGGGGTAGGCAGTCCTTAAGGTATGCTGGTCCCAAACTGTTTAGGGCTATAAAGGCCAATAGCAGCACTTTGAACTGGGCCCAGAAATCAATTGGGAGCCAGTGTAGATAAGCCAAGACACTCTATGACCTGGCTGCAGTGTTCTGTACCAACTGAAGTTTCTGAATGCTTCTCAAGGATAGCTACATGTGGAAAACTCACCCCCCCACACACACACACACAATGAGTTTTAACCTGTATCTTATCAGTTTTGTTCCAAGTCTTCCTCCACTATTTCTCTTGCCATCTCCTTGTCTTTTCATTGCCCACAGCCCCTCAGTAAAGCAAGGGGAAACCTCCGCTCTAACATCTAAAGCACCGGGGAGTGATCATGTCAACTGCCCAAGTTATAACTACAGGTTTACTATTTTTAAATCCCATTGATTTCGGGGTGGGTGGGGTGGGGGAGCTATCCACGTTCCAAATAACACCCTTGAAATCAGTGGGAAAGCACTTAACTTGGGGAATTGTACCAAAAAAGACAAAACTGTGTCACTGTTCATCTTCAGTAGTAACAAGCAATGTGACTCATTCTCATTCTCAGCACTGCTGGTACCCTGCCCATCTACACTCCACAATGCTAACTGCTGTCCACAGGATCTGTGGAAATGTGGTTAGCGTAGAGTTCCCTTACTGGCTTTTTCCTCCTGCATCATCTTCATCCTTCATCATAATGAAGTGACGGTAGCTGGAGGCACACATAGGTTGAACATACACCATATGTGTGTACATGCACAGCATACTTAAAGGGAGCAGGACCAAACACATGGCTATACTTGTTCACCTCAGATGAGCACAGCACCTATACATGTACAAATTATAATCAGGAGGGATGTGGCTTTTTTGAACATAGAACTTGTACATATTCATACATGTGCTGTGACAAAACTGGGGTGAGTGTATGCTTGTGGGGGGTTAGACCACCAGCTTGCATTCCCTATGTACCTTGCCTTGTACCTGCAACAACTCAGACCTTGATTTTGCTGGATAGCTCCTATTCCTTGACTGTCCACCTCTCTCCAGCAAGGCACATTCCCATCAATTTTGTGCGTCTGCCACCATCTTCTTGCTTCTAGTTTCTTTCCTTTCTATACCTTTTTTAAATTAATTTGTGCTTGCTCTAGTTTTGCTCTATTACCCAGGTTGCTATCTGGGATTCTTGTTGCTCAGGGCTGCAGGCATGATTCATTTGTTAACTGCAAGCAGCTCAGTAAGACATGTGCTGTCTATTGTGAGAGTTTCCAGCCTGGGGTTTATCACGGAGTTGAAATTGGACTTCAGAAAAGCATTTTACAGGATGGAGTAGATACTCGCCCAGTCTATTACTCTTTTCATTTGTACCAGGAGCCAAATGCTGATTTATTTAATGTGCTAAGTAAAGAGAAATGGACTTCATCCAGCAGTTCTGCTTTTGGGGATTGGGTACACAAATATATTTCACAGGACAAAAGTACAAGTTGAATGTTACTTATTATGTTTTGTATTTTCTACATATTTTCATAGACTGGTGTAGTCTTTCACATTTTTATCTCACCCTTTCTCCAAGAGGCTTAGGGTGGCTGACATAGTTCTTCCTTCCTCCAGCTGAGAGCCTAACTTGATGCTACGAACTGCACAAGTTGGCTATGGATACTTGTAGCTACACTGTAACTGCTAGTTCCTGGTGGCAGCTCATGAGTAAATCTGCAGTAGGGCTCAATTTGGACTGGATTGCTGCATGGGGAAAGGAGGAATTTTTGTTGGAAGTTCCAGGTGCAATGTCCCTGCCTCAGCCACCAGACTTCGTGGCAAGAGAGGCTAGATAGGCACACCGACCTTTCTTTCTCTGTTTACTCTTCTGCCACTGTCCCCTTTGAAATGTAGATTGTGTTCTCAGAGACAGTTTCCCTTCCTTCCGTTCTTTCACTCAGATGAAGACAAACTCTCTCCCTGCACGTACCAAGAGAGACAACGTGCTGTCTTCTCTTGGCATCATGAAGCAGACAGCCCTCTTGCTATCTGCTTCCATCCTTTAGCTAGTAAGTTAGTACTCTACCCTGTGTCTACACTTTCCTATCCAAAGTGTACTTCTCAAATAAAGAGAGAAGTATTTCTTGTCTTAACTTGCAACGTGGCTCTGTGTAGTTTTGTAAGCTAAATAACCTGGTAAAGTGCCACTGCTGCATTTGTAGCTTTATTTAAGCACTCTGCTAACTAGTGGTAACTGGACTAACCACACCAGCTAACCCCCCCCCCCAATAATTTCTGCCTTCTCTGTGCTGTTTTTGGTGACTGAAACAGCCTGGGTGTGTGGGGGGAGTGTTATTGGCTCCCTTGGGAGCCAGCACATGCACTAGGGTTGCCAGGTCTTACCTGGCTGCCAGTGGGGGGTGTCCCTCTCTCTGCCCAGGACTTTTTGATGTGCACACAATGTGCCCTGTGCGATGATGTCACTCCCCCCCCCCGCAACATGCCTTGTGCGATGATGTCACTTCCGGGTGATGTCATTGTGCTGGGCACGTTGGCGCAGACAGGGATCTTTGTGGGTGGGGTTCCCCCTGCCAGCTGGATCAGGGGAGGCAGATCAGGGCCCTGAAAGTGGGCAAACCCCCACCCCTGTTGAGGGAATGGCAACACTAACATGCACTGAATGCTTGCACATACTGAATCGGCACAGAGAAAATACTGTTTCATACTGTTTCAGGCACCAAAAACAGCACAGGTGAGAAGGCAGTGCCAATTCAAATTTGGCCCAGCTGTGTATTTAATTGTGAGTTGCCATCAGGAACTAGCAGCTACAGTATAGCTGCAGGTCCCCATGGTGAACTTGTGCAGTTTTTAATGTCTAGTTAGGCTCTCATAGTCACAACCACCAGATAGGTTAAGCTAAGAAAGAGTGGTTGTTCCTAGGCTACACAAGACTTAAAATCCCCTTCCCATTCAGTGTGATATTGATCTGAATTGAGACTGTGCACATCTGAAAATTATGCTTAGGGGGGGAAATGCTGGGAGTTCTAAAATGGAACTCCCAGCATACATCTGTTTTGGCCTTAAATTGGGATTTAAACCTAAGTCTTCCTAGTCACAGTCCAACCCGCTAAGCACACTACTTCTTTGGCCAGGAGACTGAGCTGTGACTCAAAAGTTCATTGCTTGACTCTAACCTCTGCCATGAAAGTGGGTTTAAAAAGGCCATTTTCTGAGCCCCAGTGGCCATCTTCTTCACTGAAGCATGTCATCTGAATAGCTAGGTCTGAAAAAAATATCCAGTAAGCTATTTGAGTGGAGGTACATAGTACAAGCTGGGTGCTTCTTAGGAGTCCCTGTGATCTACAGGTCAACATTTCCCAGGAAGTGGGAAAATGCAGATGGACATATCCAGACTTTACATAATTAGGGCAGTTGCTGACTTTGATGGCGCTTGGATGCAGGCCATTTCCTCAGTCCATTTCATTCCATTTTGCAGACTCTCTGGGGAAAGGAGCAGCAATAATGAGCAGCAATATGTTACCTGTGGAGGCAATCTCTGTGCAGTTTCTACTGACTGTATCTTTTTACTATGTGCTGCGTTCTGATCCCTTACTTCAGTCCTTCAAGTTGTACCTTGCTGCAGTTTCAGAAGCAGCTCTGAGGATGAAATATTGATGAGGAGTAAGGGAAGCAAAGGGGTTTATAATTATTTTCGTTCTCCCACCAGATGCTCAAATGCTGGCAGAGAAGGCCCGCCAGAGCAGGCTGCCTCCTGTCCCCAGTGCTCACATGGCAACTCTAATCAGGCCTAAATGTGATGTGCCCTCTTAGCTTATTTTTTATTATGGAAGCTTGTGGGAATTCCTGGAGACTTGGGGGTGATACTTGGAGAGTTTTGGAAGGGGAGGGAGCTGCCATAGAATCCTCCCTCTGAAGCTGCCGTTTTCTCCAGGACAACTGATCTCTGTAGTCAGGTGATCCGTTATAATTCCAGGCGAATTCCAGGTCTCACCTGGAGGCTGAAAACCCTAGCAGGAGCCTCGAAAACTGGAAGTAGCTAGGGCCTCTTTGTATTTTTGAAAGCACCTGATCCCAAGCATAGTAAAAGCTAGTACAATATCTCATCTGGGGATATAATAGATCCAGACACCTTGCCACAAAGTCTCCTATTTTCAAGCACTTTGGACTCTCCTTGTACAATTAATCTCTTTTGCCCCAGCTAGAAGAAATGTTGATAGAAGTATCAAAAGAAAGAGTATTTTAGAAGAACTTTTGAGTTGTATGTGCTTGGCCTTTGCAAAGAGCAGAGGCCAAACCAGAGATGGACCATTTACCATTAGTGTGGCTATACTTTGCTGAAGAAGCCAGGAAGGCCTGGCGTGATCTGGTCCATGGGATCGCAAAGAGTCGGACTCGACTGTGTGACTGAACAACAACAACACTTTGCTGAAACCACCTCTTCCCATTTCTGCAGGGCTTTTGAAAACTTAATTATGCTGCTGGTGGAAGATATTTATTTATTTTTGATTTGATTTATATACTGCCCTCCATATTTTGTAAATATGAGGGTTGCCCATTGTATGCTTGTACTACATGGGAGAATGACACCTACATCTTGCAGTAGGTAAGAAATGTGAGCAAGGAGCACCTACGGGTGAAGGTAAGGATTCTCTGAATCCAGAGAAAGTTGTCTGCATTAAAATCCCATGGAAATCAATGAGTTTGGTCACAGCTGTTTTGGACATATGAGGCTCCTTAATGAGTCCGTCTGCTGATCAATCAAAGTCCATACTATCTACTCTGGCAGTAGTTCTCCAGGGTTTCATGCAGAGGCCTTTCACATCACCTCCTACTGGATCCTCTTATAGAGTTGCCAGGGATTGAACCCAGGACTTCCTGCATTCTAAGCAGATGTCCTACCACCAAACCAGAGCCCACCAATTTTAGGTCCCAGGGCCCACCAACTTAGGCCCACCAATTTAGGTCCTATAAGTGAATCTTAAGGGTCAATGTGTTTAGACAGCAAGGAGATGAATATCTTTTCCCTTTATTTGGAATCTGTGTGTCTCCTCAGGAAAGATGTGCTTTCAATCACCATTCAGACAATGAAGGAATCATATCATCTTGAACGTTACCAGCTCCCAACATAATGCCCAAAGCTGTTCTCAGAGGAAGTGTGAATATGGGTATATGGAAGTAAACAGAGAATGAGTTTTGCCCTGACTCAAGCAAATGATTGTGCAATATCCACTTCTTTCATTGTTCAACAGATGAATAGCCATTAGATATGCTTACTTAGAAAAGCTTGTCTTTCATTTGCAGAATAATGGTACTCAAGTATGCTGGGTGGGAAGTGTTTCACTGTGGCTATATGTTCATTTATTTGGGCAGCCAGCGACCAATTGGCCATGAAGAGCAGAGTAATAAATTAAAGGGGAAGAAGCAAAGAATGTACAGTCAGTGAAAGCAGAATTCAAAATCCTGTACCATCTCTTAGAGATTAGTCACCTCTGGCATGTGCAAAGGAATTATTTTGAAAGGCAAAGCCACATGCCTGCAATAGGTAGAAGTCTTTAAGAGAAGCCACTTTAATGGTGTAGAGGATAAAACCTTAGAGTGTTTCCAGATTAAGAGTTCTCTGATCATCAGTTGTGGTGTTTCAGTGCACCTGCAGTACAAGAACTCAGATTATGAAAAAAGATGGCGGCGGTCCGACGAAAGACGGAGCTGTAGTCAGCAGTGCTCCGGAAAATTATAGTTTTTGGAGTCTCTTAGGCGGATTTTAACGCCTCAACTGTTTCCACGAAGAGGGAGCAAGGCAAGGGGTGATTAGGTTGTACTTCGGGGGCCAGGCAAACCACCGGAGAGTTCAATCTCAACCCTGAAGCGAGAGACGCCAGAAGGCACGGCAGACGCCGAGCACAAGTGGGACCTGAAGCAACCAGAAGGAGTCATCGCGAAAACAGGAGATTCGGAAGCTAAGTATCTAGAGAAAACTGCCAGCTTTGCAGTGTGAAGGGGATAGTGGGATAGAATGCTAGAATAAACGGATCACCCAGAAAGAAACTACAGAGAAAGGTGCTCCGGATTAACGGCTGTAGAGCGTTAATAGGGAAACAAAAGGGGCACAATCAAATAGAGAAAAGGGGGGGAAAGGACAAAGTAGATATTGATACCTGTAGGGGATAAGTGGAGAAATATCGCTTGAATCGAGGCTTGTGTTTTGTTTTTTCTTTCCGGAGGCTGCTGTGGAAGCGGAAAAGTCGGGGCGCTGTGCCTTTAACAGCGCCATTAAATGACGAGGCACATCGGAGGAAAGCGGCAGAGCAGCAGAGCAGCAGATCGAGGGGCGTGGTATCCGGAGGGGCGTAGTGACGGAGTGACGGTGTGACGAATCAGCAGAGGGTGGAGAGCCTGTGTGTTGGAGTGTCAAGGAGGCGGAGTGACGGAGTGACGGAGACGGAGAGGAGACGGAGAGGCTGAGGAACGACGGAGCCGCGGAGTGCGGGGAAGCAGAGAGTCGGAGAAACGGAGAAACGGACAGAGACAGGGAGAAGCTAGAGTGACCCGGAGAACAAATCGACGGAGCCGTGGAACTTGGAGGCGAAATAGACCAGAAAATAAATAATATATAAAGGACATAAGTGACTGATAAGATAAAGTTAAAGAAAAGATTATAGAGACTGAGAAAAATACAATAAAAAATACAATAAGGGGGTAGAGCAAGAGATTAAGGAGGATATTGACTTGAATATTGAATATTGATTTGATTTGAATTATCTGATTAACTGGATTAACTGGATCAACGGGATTAACTGGATTTGACTTGAATAACTGAGAATAGAAGAAGACTAGATAAATCGGTAAAAAGATTTGCAGGAAAATTATAGGAAAATTACAGGAAGATTGTAAAATATCCTAAAGTATTCTAGGGAAATACTGAACAGAAAGGAAGCTACAGTGAAAGAAAAGGGGGATAGATAAGTAGTGAAAATAAAGAGAAGGACAGATAGCGAAAGAAACAAAATGGCTTCAGGAAATAGGAAACCATCGCTAACCTCCCCAGGCAATATAGGGATGCACTTCACGAAAGCAAGCACCACAAACATATCACAACTGACTGCAAAAGATTGGGTAACATTAATGCAAGAGACAATGACAGAAATGATGAAAAAAGAAATTAATCCATTACACGATAAAATAGACACATTAACCGAACATGTTAAAGCAGAAACACAAGAAATTAAAAGACAGATACACGAAAATAGACAAGAAATTCAGAAAATCTCAAATAAAAGTTTTAAAACAGAAAAACAAGTCAATGATTTGGAATATGAAATGCAAGAAATGAAATTAAGAGCAGATAAAATGGAAGAATCTCTGATTAATGTAGAAATGGAGAAAGCAATGCTAATTGTAAGATGTCAAAACATCCCTGAAAAAATGGAAATGAATTTGAAAGAAGTGATAGCTGAAAATCTGGCGGAACAATTAGAAATTGGAACAAAGGAGGAAATGATACAAGAAATAGAGTCCACATATCGAAGAAATTCAGCATATACGCGTAGACACAAGATACCTAGAGAAACACACATCAAATTCTATAAAAGAGACACTAGAGAGAAAGTGCTCAAACTAGCAGAAGGGAAAAAAGTAACTATCCAGGGGAATGAAGTAAAATTTCTGAAGGAGATACCCTGGAGAGTCAGGGAAAAGAGACAGACATACAAAACACTAACCAGTCTACTGCATAGGCACGAAATTACATTCAGATGGTTGTTTCCTGAGGGAGTGCTATTTAATTATGCAGGAAGAAGACAAAAAATTGATTCCATTTTCAAAATAAATAATTTCCTAGAAACATACGGAGAAGAGCTAGGATGGCAAAGAGAAGAAAAGAGGGAGGAAGAAGAAGAAGAGGAGGTGGACGAGGAAGAAAGTGAGGAAAGTGAGGAAGAGATAGAACAGACAGAACAGATAGATCAATTAGAGACAGACACAGTGGTAGAACAAGGAAGTACACTAGACCAAAGTGGTAGAGTACCTAGTAAAGGGAAAAGAGCAGGAAAAGCCAAACCCGCAGCATCTCATATATTAACAAGGTTCAAATACAAGACAAGAGAGCAGCACGATAAGAACTGAAAAGTTCTAACTTTGACAACAAATAAACCTTGAATAAATTGTAAAATAAAAATCCAAAATGATATCAAAAAAACCTTTTAAAATAATTTCTTTGAACATAAACGGACTAAATGGGCCTCAAAAACGGAGAAGAACTTTCCATCAACTTAGTAAAATAGGTGCAGACGTGACTTGTATACAAGAGACACACATTAAAACTGGTGATGAGAAATACTTGAAGTGTAAAAAGCTAGGTAAAGAATTTGTAGCAGTAAATAATGTAAAGAAAAATGGGGTAGTAACCTATGTTAATGAGAAGCTCTCTCCAGAATTAATTTATGCAGCAGATGATGGAAGATGGATAGTGGTTAAAATCACAAGACAAGAGACAGAAACGTTAATAATTAATATATACGCGCCTAATCAGAACCAAGACCCCTTCTTTAAAACAATATATGAATTTATCAAAAACCAAAAAATAGACAATATATGCCTACTGGGAGATCTTAATGC
>NW_015161984.1:369988-370116 GCF_001447785.1 Gekko japonicus | reverse complement strand
GAATAATAATCTCTGGTAAAAGCACAACACTCATAGAAGATAATTACTATAAGTTGCTTGATGAGATCAAAAAAGAGCTTCATCAATGGGAAAAACTACAGATAACATTAATGGGCAGAATAGCCGCG
>NW_015161984.1:356920-369759 GCF_001447785.1 Gekko japonicus | reverse complement strand
TTTTTCTGGACTTAGAGAAAACCATTAAGAAATTTATCTGGTATCCTAAAAAAGCTAGAATTAAACTAACAACCTTACAGGATAGAAAGGAAAGAGGAGGTTTTGGCCTCCCGGATTGGAGACTATACTACCAGGCAGCTGCCCTAAGTTGGGTTAAGGATTGGATTCGGTTTAATAATATTAGGAACCTGTCCAACATTGGTAGACCCTTGGGATAGGGAAAGTTATGACACCCTCTTGGAAAAGAATAATATGCTTAAATCCAGAGAGGCGTTGCTGTCCCAGAACAAAATAAAATTATCCTGGTGGGAAACACTTCAACTACAGTCCAGATATGCCAAAGATCTAAAAATAGGGTTTGAAGACGGGAAATTGCAGTTAGACAAAATATGGGCATCAAACAATGATAAAATGATTCAAAAACTGTATAGATGGTTATTGGAGGACCGGGTTCAGGAAGGGGCTTCTAATACTATGAAAGCTTGGTGCAAAGACGTAGGGCATGAAATAAATACAGAGGATTGGATGAAAACCTGGAAGTCAATTAAATTGGTAAGAAGCACTAATTACAAAGAAAACATATACAAAGTATACCATAGATGGTACTGGTCGCCAGATAAAATAGCCAAGTGTAATCCAGCATTCCCTAAAAACTGTTGGAAATGTCATAATAATATCGGCACCTTCATTCATATGTGGTGGAGATGTCCAAAGATACAAAATTTTTGGAAAATGATTCAAGACATAATCTGGAAGTTAATAAACATAAAAATCCAGCTAACTCCGGAAATAATGCTGTTAAATATGTTACCAGATGCCTACAGGCGGGAAGATAAATACATTATTGTCATAATCCTTACTACTGCAAGAATTTTACTAGCGAAATTTTGGAAACAGGACTATATCCCAAAGAAAGAAGATCTAGTGTGTAAATTATTGGAAATGGCAGAAATAGATAAGCTAAGCTTAATACTTAAAGGGAAAGACGATAAACTGTTTGAAAAAAGATGGAAGTGTTTGTACGAATGGTTAGATTATGATGGATAAGACTCCGAGAGGATACTTTGTTTGTTATGTTACTTTCTTTTGTTTTTAATGAAAAATGAAAATAAACGATTTAAAAAAAAAAAAAAAAGAACTCAGATTATATATCCTGGGAAATAGCATGGATAGTGAGGATCACACGGTCCCAGACAAGAGACTTTTTAGGAAGGTCCCACATTATATGAGACTGTTTTCTTGAGGTATATGCACAAGAAAGCAGGTGGGACATGCTTGGATCCCATTGTAAATTTCTGTTAATAGAAGGGAGCTATTTTCACCAATTCCTGGCTCTCAGTGCAGACCTATGACTCCTCCCTCCCCAAACTGTACCTGAAGATCAGTTTGGGCCGGGGAGGGCAGAGGTGAGGTAGTGTTGTTATGCTGATAGAAATCCCTTCATCCATACCTTACTGCAGGATCCAAACCATTGAATCTCCCTAAATGCAAGCAATTTACTTCACAACATAAGCCTGTGTGATTGTGAATGTAATTTTGTAAATATGTATGAGGATATCCCTAGAAAACTGCAGAGTTCTTGCCACAGACCATTCTGACCGCTTTCCACACCACACAGAGATATCCAGTAGTCCTGCAACTAAGTTTGTAGGCTACTCTTACAAAGAACCTGTGTATCACACCCTTTCCTCAAGCAGGACTGCCTTGATAGCTGTATGTGAGAGGCAGAAGGTATCGTTTTCAATTTCCTGTTGTTTGGCGCAGTAGGGTCCTGTTTGTAGGGGGGAATAGATCATATTGTTAATGCATTGTGCACTTTTCTTTTCTTTTTTAATAAACTGCACTATCAACTTTAAAACAAGGTAATTCATTTTGATCCCTGGTTTGTATGGGCCAGGCTAGCCTGATATCATCAGATCTCAGAAACTAAGCTGAGCGGGCCCTGATTAGAACTTGGATGGGAGATCACTAAGGAAGTTCTCTTCAGACTTATTATGCAGAGGCAGGCAATCACAAACCTGCTCTGTATATCTCAGTACAGGGTCACCATAAGTTGGTTGTGACTTCATGGCACTTACTACCACAAATTCATTTTGAGACCTTTTTTACAATGTAATGGCATTTTCAAAAGGTGGGCAGCCACACACCTCTGTAAGATCCACAGTGTCAGTAGTAGTTTTGCTTATTTTTGAATGTTTAAATTACCAGATTTTGGGAAGTATAGGGAAAATTTTCAAACAATCATTGTATTAAAATAGTATTTGTCTTTCCTAAACCTTACTTTCTGTCTGGTGACAGCACTCTGAAATGTTTTTGGATGCAACCAGAGGGACAAAATCACAATACTAGTGTGGTGTGAACAGGCAGATGATTTTTATGTGACATAGATTAGATCAACATTCACATGAAGCAGCTTTTGACTATGTTGTGGCATATGTGTTTGTGATAACATCTATCCTGTTAAGAAATCTCTTCTCAATAATTTCTTGAATGCTTGAAATTTCCTCTAAATTTGTTGTCACCCAAATCCCATTACATATGCATGAAGTTTCCTTTAATCCTGCATTGTTTTCCAGTGGAGAAAGCAGAGACCAAGACTAGTTCAGGAAATTCTTTCAATTCTCCATTATTAGTGAATTCCTAAACAGAGTTACATAATTCTAAATCCATTGAATTCAATGAGCTTAGAAAGTTATAACTTTGTTTAGGACTACACTTTACATCACATAATTTTTCTAGTGTTGTGAAGTGACGATCTTTTAAATTATGCATCAAAGAAAAAAGCTACTCACTCTCTACACCATCTGAGATAGCAGTGTTTCCAATTTAAACAGTTAATCTTTATACATCTGAACAAACTTACTCTTGATTATAACTCAGATTCTAATATGTGCCATTTGAAAATTGAGCCTCTTCAATTGATTTTTGAATAGTAATTTCTCCAAAGGTGTATGTAGCCTTAAGGTATCTCCATAATGACATTTCATAGTAGGAAACACTGAGACAACAGATATTTAGTGATAGAACAGGATGAATTCTAGCAATAGACTGTGTGTGCACAAGCCTATGTGTGAAAGAGAAAGAGGGAGGAAAACATCCATTTCTCTTAGGAGGCAATTCTGATGAGACTTTTTTTAAAAAATGTAACAAACCAGGAACTTGTTTTACAGTTTCTTGCCATTACTCAACTGTTAATCTGATACAGACTTCCAGATCTGGAAACAAAGGGGAAAGTTCAGCAATTATACAACCAGTCACTGATGAGGAGGTTGGATTGTGACAGTGATAAAAAAGTGATTGCCCGCACTTATTTTCCCAAACCTGCCTCTCCCCCACTATTCCATATACCGTTTACATCTTCCAACTCAATAGTCAGTCCTGTGTAGGGCTAGCTAGTTTCTACTTCCCAATAGTCTAGACTATAACATGTGTCATAAGCAGGCTGAGGGGCAGTTAGTGGTTATTAATATCCAGCAATTTGCTGCCATAAAGTCCGGGAAGAGTTTGCATGGTGCACTACCTACAGGACACCATGTGTTTTGGTTACAATAGCCACAAGCAACTTCACAGATGAAAAGCAAAATGGTTGAGTGGTTAGGACACTTGACTGCATCTTTGAGTATGGTGTGTCTGACTCTCATACTGAGTGACAATGGTAGATCTATTCACCTGTAAAAGGATACTTAAATCCACTAGAGCATGAGTTCTCAGGTTTTGTTGCGAATCAGTGGGCCTGAATTGAAAAAGAAACTGCTTCAGAATCTCCACATGTGAGTGAAACTAAGGAGAAACAAAGACTTCTACTATGTTCTTTTCTTTTGGAAAGTCTTCCTATCCATACCCCTGGGTCATACTGTAACTACTGGGAAAGAGGGAGACGAGAACTACTTCATTCTCACTAGTGTGCAGTGGCAGTGGAAACAACTGAGGATCAGTATGTTATAGTTGTTTAATTGGTGGAATATGATCAGAGGAACCTGGATTCAAATTCTCATACAGCCAGGAAGTTCACCAGTTGACCTTAACTGCTGACTGACCACACTGTTACTCAATTGAACCTACTTTATAGAATTGTTATGAAGATAAAATTGGAGGAGTGGAGAACAATGCACAGTGTCTTGAGTTCCTTAAAGAAAAGTCAGGATAAAAATATGGCAGATGGAAGGAGATTCAGCTTGTAGCAGCAACTGCCAGTAATTACTTAGGGAGGAAAGTCTTATGTTTGAATGAATCATACCACCACCATACCTCTGACCATATTTGAGTATCAGGGTTATTGCAGATTGTGCATGTTATACTTCCCCTCACTATCTGGAATATATAACAGAAAACCATGGAAGAATTTTTATACCTTAGCTGTGGTTTAAGTGAGGTTAAATGTTTGTGTGTGATTTTATCTCTACGTGCTACGTTTTAAACTTAGTCCAAATTTCATTATGTTCAATTGGAAACATTTTTAGGTGCCCCATTACCAAAATGCCTGAAATAATAGATAAAACCAAGTGTGTTGCTTTGGAGAGAAACAGAACACAGAAAGAGATAAAGAAATTTATTAGATGTAGTCTGAGGGGAAAAATAGATTGTGAAAAGATTCTAGAGCTGTAACAGTGTTTAATATTTTTCAAAGTATAACACGATCAGAATAATCTTCAATAAAGAGGTTGAAGAGCTGAGCAAATCCTGTGTGTTGAGGGATTATTAGTACTATTCAAACATACCCTTAGGCCTGATTCAAAGATTCTCTTAGCCATGTGGGAGTCATGTGTGGTATGGCTGGATTCTGTGCCATTCTAAGAACTTTTGTAGAGCAGCACTGTGAAGGCAAGCATGGTGGCCTGATTGTGTCTATGCCCTGCCACAAAACCATCAAACCCCTCCCCCAATCTGTGTCTAATCTCAAGAAAAGGAAAGGCACAGCAAGCACAAGCACATTCAGGACAAAAAGAAGTGTCAGTGTAGAAAAAAGGAATTGGTGCTTACACTCTATCTTACCAGCTGAATTGTGAGTATGGGAGTAAAGAAACCTGGACCTTCTTACAGTGCCATAGATTATATTGTTCCATGTTTCATGCACAGTGTTATCTTTAATAACAAAAAATTAAAATATATTAAAATATAAAACTTGGATGCTGGCTCAAGAGATGACTTAAATTGTTAGAACCTACTTCCCTTATCTCAAATCCTAAGTGTAAGGCAACACAACAACAGTGCAGGTGTAGCAGTCAACAACATAATACACTACATCATTTTTCCAATTATAGTTAGCATCTCTACCCCTAGAATAATTCTATTCTGACGGCTCATCTTAGTTGATGATTTTTCACAATGTATTTCATGGCTTCCATCCCTACATGAGACTTTATTACTATCACATAGGAATAAAAAGCCATAAAACACTAAAGTGAATTTATCTTGATCAGATGCAATACTGATTTTCTTCACATGATTTCACATCACACCCATCTCCAAACTAACTGAGAATTTCATGCTACATTACTCAACGTTTTAAAACTACATTTCAATTATTAAGAAAAATACACACCACAATGGTTACATCACAAATTAACAGCACTTTAAACTTCAGAGAGTTTGCTAACTAAACAGATTGGGGGACAGTCACAACAACACACAGCCATTGAATTCACTGAATAGACAGGACACCACAGAAAAGTTACACTATGACAGACATCTGTGAACACATAAAAATGGACAAAATAGCTGTATATTCACCTAGGAAAGTTTTTTTTAAAAAAAAAAATCCTTTCATCCTTTCTCAGTGTAACTTTCTGGCACCGCCATTGCAAACATGGAGTTTGCAGTAGGGGGAAAAAATCAGTAATCTGCAGCTTTAAGGCATCTTGGATGAACAGGGAATATAAAGGGTGGTACAGTGAGTTGGAGCCCAAGATACTCTTCTGCTACATCAGAGCTTTCTTCCTGTTGGAGAAAGACTCTCAATCTGCAGAAGGGAGTTTTTGGCTCCAAGACAATGCTGTAAAAGACAAGGCCATCAAATCAAGCTTCCCTACAACTTAATATGCCCTGATCCTGATAGCGCCACCATATATCCTATCATCATATTCCTATTCTCCCATGAAGAAACGATCTTAGCCTGTTAATTCCAAAATCAATCTAAAACTTT
Organism: Gekko japonicus; assembly: GCF_001447785.1. Classification (NCBI taxonomy): domain Eukaryota; kingdom Metazoa; phylum Chordata; class Lepidosauria; order Squamata; family Gekkonidae; genus Gekko; species Gekko japonicus. Next base: position 363,617 of record NW_015161984.1, on the reverse strand, counting down.
ATAGGCCCTAGAACAAATGCAGTAATTTTCAGGAGAAATTACTGTTCTTCCTACTAATTGGCCAAGCTGAAACACAAATCTCTTCAGCAATTGAATAGTCAATAAAATGAGTTAACTCAAATTCAAAGTGTTTGGAAAATAATTTTACTTGGACATTTAATGCATATACACTAAAGAAAACCCAAAGTGTCTCAAAAAGCTACAATCAATATTTTAAGTCTGAAGTAACATACATTCCCTTTACTATTCACTGGTGTTAGGATTAATTTGAATTCAGTGTAAACAATTACCTCTGAAAGTCTACTTCATTCTATTTACTGATCACTATTACCTGACTGCCTATAAAACCTTCTTATCTAGTGTAATGTAGTTAGCATAAGTGACAGCAGGAAACCAATAAGTGAAAGCAAGTGCACAAACAAGTGATCATGCTAAAACATGCAAATGTTTTAAAGACTGCATATGAAACGGTTGTTTATAGTTATCAATCTCAGGTTGCACTTTTGAGGGGCAAATAGAAGCTAACTGGGTCCAGATTAATGCACTCCCAATCCCAAACCATTCAGTGTGTTTTAGGTGCATTGTAAATGAGATGTACGAAGGCACACACAGCAGCTCATCTCCATTTTTCTCTCTCATTTTGTGAAGGAAACTGACAACAAATAAAAAATCAAATTGGGATTTAATTTTTTTTTCCTAATCATAAACCAATTGGTGTAAACTAATCTCTACATACTGCACAGGATGCATAGAATGTATTCAAGTTAGTAATTTTTTGTTATATTCTAATTAATGCCAAGCAAACAATTTCTGTTAAAAAGATGGTATCGAATACCACTAAATGCACTCAATATCCCTATATATTTCACTCTTCCTTTCACATATTCTCCAACCCAGCAAGGAAAAGCTGTATGTAGAAAGAGGTTTCCATGTGCTCAGCCTAAGCAGATGCAGATGAACATCTGGATAGGCACCTGCATCACATTGTCCATGTGGGGCCACTGAACTAACTGGATGGGTCTCTAGTTGTATCCTTGGTGACCACTGTATGTCGTGCGTGACTTGTTGAGTTCAATTTAGAGTTAGGTCAGGGTCTTTATGTGTTTAAATACATTTTTTTTCAGTTTCATTTTAAAAACAACGTGGTGAAATTAAGATGGCACAATCCAACTGAAGTTAAGCAAATCTGAATCACACTGCTTTCAACAGTAGAGTTTTACATGCATATTGAACTTTTCCATGGAATCAGTGGGACATAAAAAGTATTTAAAGCTTGGCCCACTTGAGCTCAATGTTTATAAGTCAGTTTTGGCTTTCAGATCGTTATATGCAACTTTTTTATTTTTAACCTATGTGCACTAACTTTGGAGAAGATTGATGCTAAATTGGCATGGCAATGTCACGTAACTCAACTACGTGGGAAACTCAGAGACATGAAAATTGTTTTTACTTTGGCAAGAGAAGAAGGAGAGGAGTAGACTTTTTCTATTGTTCCTTGGGCTCAGCTAGCCAAAATTCAACATAACAAAACTGGCTGTGGGCCAAATTAATCCTTTCATTCTATGGGTGTTCTTAAGAAATGCAGCCTTGGGCTGAAAGTTTCCTCCAGTGCCTTTGCGCCACATGGCAGGCTTTATTTGTGGAAGCACGGAAATTGTTTGTCTCAGCTGCACTCTCTTGTTGGCTGGCAGCCTGAAATGAAAAGTAGGAAGCAAAGAACTACAGGAGAAATTCAGCAGGGAGGGGACATGGTCTCCAGTATTAAAGAAGAAAGGTTGCATCCCTAACACCCCTCTTAACAAAAGCAAAAAAATCAGTGAAAATAGGTTTGGGGTTAGGCTGCTAGAAGAATTTCTTATCTGTTTGTTGAAATGTGATAATATTTAAAAACCCAGAAAGAGAGAGAGAGAGACAGAGAGAGAGAGACTTAAAGTTAGTTCATACTAAAAAATAATTGATTTGTCGAAGACTCAAACAGCTTGTATGTATGTTATCTGGGTCCCCTTAGCATAGATATATATATAGATAGACAGATATATATATATATATATATATATTAAAAACTAAGGTTTAGCCAGAGTCTACAAGTTAAATACATTTACATATTCAACTTGTTTTAGGCAGAAATCAAGCCCCAATGTGTTTCTAAATCTCCTTTTGAAATATGGACAATAAAAAATTACCATAAAGAAGCGAAGACACATACAAAGACACATACACACATTCACATAGATGCTTTCAGACACACACATTTATTAAGTCTCCCACCCTGGGAGCCTTTTGGTGGCTATTTGTGCATATTTGCATAAATTGAATTAGTTGCCATAAATAACAGTAATAAGGATGATATCTGGTCTTTCAACATTGTGACAAAGTTCTAACAGCCATTTAGCCTGGAAAATATGCTTATGCTTAAACATGTTTAAATTCATGGCCCCTAAAAGAGAAAATGATTGTATAGTTACAAAACCCCAAGTAACAGCTAAAAATATTCACCTCACGAAGCCATTTCTCAACTAGCCCCTTGGCACTTGCTGGAATTATTCGCAGTAGGCATGCTACTTTTTCATTTTCTGCCGACTCCATGTGGGTAATTTTTCTCTCATTATTAAAAGTGAACCTGGCATTTCCTTCAAAGCTCTCTTTTAGGTGTGGCTGGGACCAGAGTGGATCTTTTGTCTCAGAAATGTATTGCTGAAAGCTCATTGTCACACAGAAGGGGGAGAACCTGAAAGTGATAAAGTGAACTTTATAGATATCCATATAAACATATTTTAGACCAATATATACAGTTGACAGATGAAATGAACTGTTTACCTTGGGAAGAATAGTCTTTTCTTTGCCAAATAATCATTCAGACCTGAATGTCATCCAAAAGAGATTCTGCCTTCTTCAACTTATCCAGCATCTGGGGCCATGAGATAACCCTCATGGCACTGGCCTCCTTTACTGACTCCTTCATTATTAGCCTCCTGGTGAGTGAGATAGAATACAGTGAATGTAATAACCATACTTCACACAACAGGCCCTCTCTCGCTTTTAAATTGAAAATCCCCTTATTACAAAACAAGGGGTGTCCTTTTTCTTCTTCCTTTAAGTAGGACTGCCACATTCGTTGCTTTTTAAAAAAAAACAAAAACACAGCTGCTTTTTAAGCTACAGATAAATAGAATCTGCTAGGCAGTGATTCTCTTCAGCAGAATTGCATTAGTTTCCAAGACTTTGTTGAAAGACATATACCATCCCAAATACACATACATATATATGTATATGTGTGTTTGCATGTGTGTGTGGAGTGGGAGGAGGGGGATGAACAAAAGTATTTTTCTTTTTCAATTACAATTGCTCTGTGTTTTACTATTAAGTTATGCTACGTGGATGGATATCTAGGGCTTTTTTTGGTTCAGTAAAACTACATTTTTCTCCATCTTAGCTAAACAGAAGTCTAATTATGAATGTTAAATTGACTGATTAGGCTCAACAACAAATAGCCTTCCGAATATTGATATGGATTGTCTGACTGGGGTTTTAATAGTTCTGGTAAAGATGCAAATATACTGGTGACATCACTGACATCCCCCTCTCCAAACTATCTATTGTTATTATTCTTTAAAATGAATATATGTAATTTTCAAAATATTCAAAATATATCAGTAGTAATTGCCCTCATTTATCTCTACATATTTTGTATATAAGGTATATTACCAAAGAAGAAGAAAACAAAAGCGATAGTATGCCATTGCAAACATTCCCTCTCTTGTCATAATAAATTTTCAGTAATTATGGATAAGACAATAATCAAATGAACTAGCATTTACCAATTGTACTAGTACCAGTGCATCTTTTAAGACCATCAATGGATGTTGAGGTGGGTAACTTTGCTTAGGATGACACTGTAAAATGTTATTATTTTCAATTTTGTATATTATTAGGAAATACAGTAACTTCAAAATTAGCTGAGTCCTTTCATAAATTAGCTGACTCTAGGATTATCAAGCAATTCAAGTCTTCTAATTTTAATAAATTAATCACGATTTTGAGGATATTTGATTGAAGGATTCTTTTGACTAAAATACAGATTAGCTTTGTTTGAATAGTATCTTAAATATTTGGATAGAACTGAGAGATTAGCATGATCCATTAAAAACAGACTGAAATCCACAGTCATTTAAGAAATTATTAATTAATTAAACTAAACTACCGTGGATTTCACTCTAATTAATGCCCTAGAGAAATGATACTAAGTAAGCAATCCATCCTCATTTTTTGATTCCGCCATCTATTTAGGAAGATTTTCATACAAACTAATTTCCAGCATTTAGTCAAAAGGTTAAATGCCCATTAAAGATCCTCAGAATTGAGAAGATGGAGATGCTGTGATATTTATTTTGAGTTAATTAATTCATTAAAATTAAGACAGACTTTGATTGGTTGTGTTGATAGTTACAAATAGCACTAGAAAGTCATTGCTTATTCATAAAACTGCTCAATTTTGAAAAGATTGTGTTCCCTAATACACAAATCAAATATAAGCCTAACACTGCAGTAAAACAAGAGAAAGAAATCAGTGATATACCAACAAAAATACAATTTTGTTCTAATAAATGCTGTTTTGTCCAAAACAATATAACAGGAAAAAATGGATTTCAGGTTTAGATAACACCACAGGTTTTGTATTATGAAAGAGACAATTGACACCAACAAAATGTCAGAAACTGCAGGGATGAATGAGTAATCTTTTCTATAACGTAACATTCAAAGCCTTTGTTTGCAAAAAAAAAAAAAAACCCAACCCTTGCAATGTGGAAGAAATAAACTCTCTTGTGGGAGAGTTGATTTAATTCCCCCCTCCCATTCTTTCTTCAGAGAGCTCAGGTGGCTTATGTGTGGTTTCCCCTCATTTTACTCTCATGAGAGCCCTGTGAGGTAGGTAAGGGTGAGAGATAATGGCTGACCCCAGGATATCCAGTGAGCTTCATAATAGAGTGGGGACAGCAACCCAGTTCCCCCCACTCCTTGTCTGACACACTATTACCATTGACAATGGATTCAGGCAAAGCTTAACTGAACAATATTTATTATTTAAATGTAATCCTTACTGTATAAAATGTGTTGAACATAAATACTCTTAATAATGCGGCATGGTCCTGAAATCTTTCCTGCATCAAAATTACACCATTACTCTGAATTATTGTCCACAGCATTGTGAGTTATTTATTATGCCTGGGATGCTGCCTGCATTTTCCAAAGCTGATTCTGGGAGGAAGATACATAGATGCAGTGTAGAGTGCTGCTGACATTATTGTAAGATTCTACAGCCTGCTACCGCCAAGAGGCTTTTTTCACTAGCATCCAGTTGGGCTCTTTAAGTTGGTTGTGCCTATATCAGGGAGCCAATCTCATGAATCCGTGCCAAGAGATGACTGATTTGCTTTACCTAAAGAGTGGCAAAACCCTTTGAAATCATCTATCTAGCAGACCTCTTATTTATTTATTTATTTATTTATCTATCTATCTTTAGATTTGTATCCTGCCCTACCCCGAAGGCTCAGGGCAGCTAACAAGGGCACAAAGTGCCAAGATTAATCTCTCCTTATATATAAAAGAGTAGTGGGGACCAAAGTTCTAAAATGCACTTCTTTAGTGTTAGGCCGAAAAAACTGCCACTCGGAAGACACTGGCTGGGTTCATTGGCTGCTTTGTGCAGTCCCGCCCAGCGTTCCAAGGTCATTTACATATGGAAGCTGATTGGACTACACTCCATTCCACACCTCAGACTCACCCCCCCCCCACAAGGCAGTTGGGATTTTCAGTTGGGAGAGGAGAATGATGTCAGCTGCTCCCTAGGCAGAGGCTGTGGGGGGGGGGGGTTTGTAAAACTTAAGACAGACAGGCAGATAGGGTTGCCAACTCCAGGTTGGAAACTTCCAGGATATTTTAGGGATGAAGCCTGCTGAGGGTGGAATCTGAGGAGGAGGAGGAAGAGGGGGACCTCAGACAGATACAATGCCATACTGCCCACACTCCAGACAAGCTGTTGCCAGTCTCCAGGTGACAGCTGGAGAGATCTTAAAGCTTTGGTGCTACTTCAAAGTTCCCCAGGAGCCCAAAACAGAGTAGTGTTTTGGAAAATCTTGAGGAATTGTTTGGTGCATTTACGATGGGGCTCCTGGGGAACTATTGTTGCCAATCTTGGCCCAGCAGCCATCAAACCATTCTCTTCAACCCCCTGCTGTGCAGCTGACTTCCCCCTAGGGTTGCCAATCTCCAGGTGGGACCTGGAGATCTCCCACTGCTACAATTGATCTCCAGATGACAGAGATCAGTTCCCCTGGAGAAAATGGATGCTTTGGAGGGTAGACCCTATGACATTACACCTGCTGAGTCCTTCCGCCCCCCCCCGCCCAATGCTGCCCTCTACAGAATCCACCCCCCAAACCTCCAGGTATTTCCCTCCTTAGAGCTGGCAACCCTACATTCCCCTCAGTGCCTGTTGGGAGTGGGTGGTGGGGGAGGGGAAGGGAGTGGGCGACCGGAGGCTTCTGCCTCCTGTCTCCGGTCCTGGAGTGGGGGGGGTGGAAACGGACCCGGCAGCCGGAGGCTTGCACCTCCAGTCGCCGGCCCTGGAGTGAGTGGGGTTGGGGGCGGGGAAACGGACCCGGCGGCCGGATGTCGGCCCTGGAGTGGGTGGGGGTGG
>NW_015161984.1:277394-356428 GCF_001447785.1 Gekko japonicus | reverse complement strand
GAAGGCCGATGCCTCCGTTGCCCGGCCCTCTACAGAATCCACCCCCCAAACCTCCAGGTATTTCCCTCCTTAGAGCTGGCAACCCTACATTCCCCTCAGTGCCTGTTGGTAGGCAACTAAGCTTGGTCCTGTCACCTACTTTGGCCTTTGGGAGAAAACACATTGGGGCCAGTCCTGATAGGGTTGCCAACTCCAGATGGGAAATTCCTGGAGACTTGAGGGATGGAGCCTGAAGAGGGTGAGGTTTGAGGAGGGGTGGGACCTCAGACAGGTACACTGCCATAGACTCCACCCTCCAAACCAGTCAGTCCCACATAGGGAACCATTGTTGCCAATCTCCAGGTGAGGGCTGGAGAGCACTCAGAATTACAACTGCTCTGCAGAAGGGAGGGCAGAAGTCAGCTGAAGTCAAAGGGGCAGATAATGGTAGGTTGATGGCTAGCTGGGAAGGAGATGGGGTTGCCAACTACATGCTGACAAATTCTTAGGGATTTGAGGGGTGGAGCCTGGAGAGGGTGGGGTTTGCAGAGGGGTGGGACCTCAGACAGGTAGAATGCCATAGACTCCACCCTCCAAACCAGCCATTTTGTCCTGGGTAACAATTGCTGCCAATCTCCAGGTGAGGGCTACAGATCACTCACAATTACAACTGCTCTTCAGGTAGCAGAGATCAGTTCCTCTGGAGAAAACAGTGGACTCTGTCATTATACCCTGCTGAGGTCACCACAGCAAATTGACACTGTTTGCCCAAAGCCAGAGCACTGCCCCAGAGCCTCTTTCTAGATCCCGTTGTATTGCTTTCACAACGGGCTTTACTGCTAGTCACATAATATAAAACAGTAAAATACAGTAACAAAATCACAGTGTTAAAAATCTTAAATACTTGGTATTTGCCAGCAGTCCTACTAAATCTGCTGGAATGAAGTTTGTAACATCGTATGGGGGCAAAGTAGGGTTTTTGTAGTTCTGTGGCCCCTATTTATTGGTACAATATATAAATATCTGGTGCAGGAAGAGGCACGGTGCAGATTTCCCATAGGTACTGTCTTTGCACTGAGGCATGCTGGACTAAAAGCTCTTAGTTAATTATATCTCTGTTAATTGCTAAAATGAGAGGTGTTTGGGCTCAAACTGGAAGCCCCAGTTGCTATCATTACAACTTTCTTCTCTAATCTTAGATTTGTGAGGTGGTGATGGAGATTGCTAAAAGGTGAGCGGAAAACACTGCTGAATTACAACTGATAATAAAGCTCAAGACAATGCATCTACCTGGATCGGATCAAGACCCAGGTTTCCTATCTCATTACCAAATGCTGATTTCTCCATGCCTATTAGTATATCTCACCCAAATACAATCAAGCCTGCTATTGTCATTCACCTGCTATTGTCATTTGCCGGCTAATGTCATTTGACATCTGAAATCACTCAACTTTCCAATAAATAGGACAGATGGACTCCTATGCTAGCTGTGTCTGAAGAAGTAAGAAGTGACTCACAAAAGCTCATACCCTGCCACATATTTTGTTAGACTTTAAGGTGCTACTGGACTCTTCCTCTTTTCTACTTTTATTTTACCTTATTATTATTTCACAGCTGAACCTCATATTGAAAACAGGTCCCAAGAAGATTCCTAGTCTTTAAAAATGCAGCAATTTCTGCTGCTAGATGGGATGGCTCATCCAAGTATGTCTACTGAATATCATCACATAGTTCTTGTTTATCCTCTCTGTAGCTGGGTATTTACTGCATTTGAGGCAAGACCTGGTTCCCTAAGGAGCAAAGACAACAGCAGAAGAATCTGCTGCCACGGTTCACTAAGGAATATAATTGGACTGTTCATTTCCCCTGAACCAATGCTCATTTTCTTTAACAGGGCAGCACACTTTGGACGATAAAGGAATTATCATGAAGGAAGACAGCATGAGAAAACATGGGTCATTTACCTTTTGAACACTGTTATTTGATTATTTCCCCCCATTTTCTGAGAGATCAGGGTCATTAGGAAATATAATAATTTCAGAAATGATCTGATATTCCTTTGAAAGCCTTATAGCTAAATCACTGAAAATTGCACCAGGAAATGATGTCTCTTGTGATGCAAACCAAGTCCCTAGTCTCTGTAGTTTCTGTGTTAAATTATGGCCTGTGGTCTGACCTCCCCCCCCCCTTCAGCTGGGTTCTCAGCACCACTACACTGGTGAAAGAAGTTTTAGGAATTCCCGACAGCATGTGAGTAGTCCTATTCAAACAAGCAAACAAGTGTCTGTATCATTTCTTATAAAAGAATTAATCACCCCAACTCAGTTTAGAAACATTGCAGACACAATGACTGTGGTCGCTCAGAGGCAAGGGAGAGGCAGTCTGTACATGACTCAGTGGATAACAGCATTAACTTTATAAAATTAAATAACACAGTTCTGAAATAAGAGAGAAGTACTGTTAAAGCCAGAAGCACCATTATGTCAGCTCTTGGGAGAAAAATATGTAGCCCCAGCCCAAAAATGGGGCCCCAGTACAGCAGTTTGCAATTAGCACGTGGCAGCAGCCACTGCCTGGGATCTGCACACAAGCGGAGGCAAACCTGCTTGTTGGTTAATTTTGTGTCATGCAGCTTGAGTAGCTACAAGACTCTGCAGCTGAACAACAAAGTAAACATCTTCTGGTTGGCTACTCTGGCCAGCAGAGACAGGTGAGCTGCACATCTTGAACTGGAGCAAGGGAGTGCAGTGGAGTCAAACAGAAATGACCACTGACTTCCTTCTGCCCTATTCTCCACTTGGAACTTGGCTGTTGAAGCTATTGAACCGCCTTCTCTCCCATGATTCCTCTTGATCACGAAGCTCCTTCCAGACAACAGCAAATTACAAGAAGAAGGGATATTGCATCTGGGTAGCTGAAATTATGAAAGGTTGAGGTGGACACCAGGGCTGGACTTAAAAAAAAAAGAGTTACAACCCCTACCAGGGGAAGGACTGGATTCTCCCCCATAAGGCTAGTGGGTCCCATGCTTGTCATCGAATGCTGTAGATTGCCTAACATTCCACACATTTTGAATCAGCACAACCTTGTCTTTTAAAGTATTTTATTCATTCAATATAAGAAAATATTTCATTAGAGTTTTCTCTTTTTTTCCAGTGTTCCTCGAAATTTCTAATTTGATCTGCTTTTTGGCTGGAAGAGCTGCTCTACCTTTCCTCGCTTTGAGAACAGTATTGGATCAGCTGGACACTTTTGGGCTGAGCAGGAATTTTTTAGGTCCACCTCCGATTAACCTGAGTCACTCCTTTTTTCACCTGCTTCATACTCGTTGATGGGGGAAAGGTCTGATCAGAGTAGGTACCCCCTGAGGTATCTTAGAATAGGGAAAGCTAACCAAGGCCCCGGTCACACGGGCAGGAAACTGCGGGGGAGAAGCGTGGCTGTTTGCCCTGGGGCAAACTACTGCACAGTTAAGCGATCAGACCTCCCATGGAGGTCCTGTGGAGGTACCGTGGAGGTTCCATGGCAAGGGAGAGGTGCTGATCACAGGACAAGCCGGCGCGCAACGAAGAAGCGCACACCGCGGCAAACTGTTTTGTTTTTGTGTGTACATGACAAATGCGCATGCTCCGTTGGGTGCGTGTGCGCATCCACAGAGACTTGGACAAAAAAAAACACCTTATGTGCAAGGGGACATGGGCGGCCGCCGGATGCCACCGGAAACGCGATCAGACGCCCGCCCTTGCCCTGCAGTTTCTGGAAACTAGTACCTCCGAGGTACTAGTTTTTTGCCACGCAGTTTCGGCTGGAAGCCTCGGTTGAGCCACGGGAGTGCTATGCTTCCCAGATGTGCTGGTGAGATCGCACCCGGAAACTCCGCTTGTTTTCCGTCTCACTTGTGTGGCTTCTATTCCATGTGACCGCAGCCCAAATTAGTCAGTTCAGGTGGCTTGATCCAAGTAGTGGGGAGGGAATTCTTTCATTGCTGCTGGTTAACACCCAAACCTGCATGCTGACTGGCATTGGGGAATGGCCATGATTGGCAGCATCTCTTGGTACAGTTTTCAAGTGCAGACATGATCAAGTGAAGAAGAGCTATGGAGTGCTGTGTTCTCGGAGCCATTGGGTAGCCTCTTAGGGTGCCCACACTAATGTGGTAAATACCTATTGCGGTTTATCCTTTAAACAATCCATAAAGCCTTAGTTTAATCCAGCCTCGGTGTTAGTGTCTTCCTCTTCATGTGGGCAACCAAACATGGGGAGCAACTCAACCAAAGCTAAATACTTCCAAGAATTCTAGCCAAAGCTTAGTACTTCTTGTGTCCCATTCAGTTTCACTGGCTAAAATCAATCAGATGTTGAAGTACTTAGCTTTGGATGAATTTGTCCACATGGGGAGCCATTACAGTGATAAATAACTTAGGGATGGCTTCCAGGTCAGAAACCTGAACTGAAAGTAATGTTCTAAATGAAAATAAAACAATTCTGGTGAGACACAGTCCATTACTTACCACAAACAAAACTACTTTCCCGAGTTTTAAACAAAATACTACGAATGGTGAATAATTTCCAAGTGGATGCCTCTATCAGGTGTTTGATTATCCTTGCATACATTCTTCACTATTAAGTTTTTAGATGTTTTACACTTGTAATAAAGCCTGTGACATTTCCTTCATATAGGAGACAAACATGCACCTGCATGCACACACATAAACAGGGTTGGATCCAGACACAACTGGTGATTTACACTGATTCTCTCTTCCTGCTACAGAATCTTCACATGTCATTCCTCTGGGTCCCCTATCCCCCAGGATCAGAATTTCATGGAGATTAGTGGGCTGCAGTAGGTGCTGGGGGGGGGGGCTCATTTGGACACTGGAAAATTTAGTCAGGATCCCACTCACAGGTTCTTCCTTCTGAAGCCACATAGTCTCCATGTGGTAGATTTATATTAGAAGGCTGTAATTTCACATATGAATTGGAGGCCCTATGTTTAGATGCAAATCCCTGTTTGCACCAAAGGATGCATGCAGCCAGTCAAATATGGTGACCAGCAGGATGGAAATAGCAATATATCCAAGGCAGTTTATACACATGCATTTTGGGGTTTAAATGCAAGAGTATTTACAAGATGAAAGGCAGATTTCAGTAGCTTTAAAACTGCCAGGAACCTTTGGTACACCTACTGGGCAAATGTGTTCTGCATTTCTGCTTTCCTCTCTATTTCTCCAAGAGCAAAAGAGAAGAGGCTAGAACAGCTGTCCATTTCGGTGTCTCTCTTGGGTAATTCAGTTACTTGCTGAGCCATTGTGTCTATCAATGTATTCCACAATAATAACTAAAGTGAAATCAATTTAACATAAAGAAATTTAGACTCCTTCTCCCTTCCACTTCTTAATATTCTGCCAAGTGCAATGGCACAGCTAAGTTCAAGAAAGTTTTAAGGAATGAAAGCAACTGAAGCATAAATCACACAGGATGGTGAAAACGGAGATGTGGTATGGAGATGAAATCTAAAAAAACTAATTAAATTCCACAAGCACCTCTCAAAAGGCAACATACCAGCTTAGCCTCCCATGCTAATAGCACAGTTGCAGAGAACGCAATAAATGGAGAGCCTTTCATGGTTGTAGTTTTCACAGTGTGATCTGCCAGCAAAACCTGAGAGGGGAAGAAGAAAAAAACACACACACAAGATTAGATGCATGGATTACAGCCATGAATAAATGCCAAGGCCAAGATAAAAAGAATAGATAAGTTAAGGCTTCTGAGGAGCTGAATTCGAAGCCAACTAGCAAAATGGATTGAACCTTATTACCTCTAGTCGCTGAGAAATTCCCCAGATACTTGAATGTAATTTGAAAAGGTCGGGGCGGGGGTGGGGAGCCTCCACAGTATTATAGCTTCATGGTTTAAGGGCATACATTTTGTGAGGTGCCAACTCTAATCATTTTTATTGACTTGCTATCAAGAGATAGACAGACAAAACAGAGGCATGGCAGATAGATGATCTCCCATCTCTGCTGTCTTCAGTAGACCTACAGTTTTCTGTGCATTTTCTATCTATTAAATGCTTGCTATATGATAGAGGAGATGCAAGTACATTGTGATTTAGGTGCCCCCCCTTTGGGTTTTTTTGGGGGGACTATGTATTTTGCACAAACATACGACTTTTAAAAAATATACCCACACAGCATTAAAAAAAACCCATTAAGGAAGTAGTTTTAATATTTAGCAAACTCTGCTAAATGTAGGTTATTTTGCTATGTAGTTATTTTGCTATGTTTTAAAAAGAACCTGTTGTATTAGTTAATGTTCTTGTTTAACATGCCCAAATGGCCTGTAATCAATATGGCAGTGCCATACATACAGTCAGTCAGTTTTCTTCCTCCTGCAATTTAAATCAAATAAGAATTGCAACACATAAGTCATATTATCCCTGATGAAGATTAATTAACATTAGATTTTCTTTCACGAAGAAGTCATTTGTCTTGTAGCTGTAACACAAAATCAGTATTCCCTGTTCAAGTGCTCTGAGACATTTTTAATGGACTTTAAAAGTATGGTTCTGTGCCTTCATCTGCTACATTATGTTTATGGAACCAGTTTTAAAGCTCACTAAAACAGTTTCCACTTCAATAGGAAAGAGATTTCCACATCTCCTCCCCCTAAGACCAACACATTTAGAGCAACAAGGGATTGCAACCGAAGGCTATGTACACCTTCAAAGCTGCAATGTGGTAAGGTTTTAGAAAACAGAAAGGGTGAGGAGGACACAGTATAGAAAAGGACTGGGGATTGTTCCACTAATGGAAGCAGATATTCTCAAATGAACTGGAGCTATTTTCCAACTAAAGTATGTGGGGAAGGGCAGGAGAGAAGAGAAAGAATGTTTAAAGACAACACTTCCTTCAACATTTAAAAAGTGAAAACAAAACATTAGATATATTACTGGCAAAAATGACACACCTATCTAAACAGTCAAACGGCAATGCTTTATCAGTTAGTCTTAACTGGCATTACTCATTGTTTTAAAGTTATCTCCCGTGCTGCTGTTGACAATATGCCATGAGAAAATACAGTCATGTGCATTACTGTACAAAGAGCCTAGTGAACAACGAACTGATAGGAACTTGATTTCTTTGGTTACATGATATGGTTATTATGGTTATGGCCAGACAAAGCTGCAGGCCAGCAGAGGGTTTCACCATAGAGTTTTGGGGAATTGATAGATTGTCCTGATGATATGCCTCATGACTTCTGGTTACATGACCAGAAGTGGCATCATTTTTTCACCCAAATTTCTCCTGCTGCTGCACTGGGCAGTAGAGGGGCACTGGGACTGAGCCAACATGATCAGGCATAAGGACCATATCAAAAAAGGGAAACTCATAATGGCATTCTTCCACACTGCCACCATTTTTTAAATCAGGAAGTTCCTTATTCTAGTTTTATGTATTTATGCATACCAATTTAAAAGCCTTTTAAAAAAAAAATTGGGGGGGACTAAATCAGTGATTCAAATTATTAGCCTCACCTCGGCCAGAGACATAGGCTTACTCCAGGTAGCAGAACTGCATCCTTAATCATGACACCCTTTATCACTAAATGGGAGTGGAAATTATTTCACACACACACAAAAATGCTTTCTATTCATTGTCGCTGCCTTGAGAGCCTTAATTGGGCAGAAAAGTAGAATACAAATTTTTAAACTAAGCATCACTAAATATTGTTTATTGGATAGTAACAACAATATGGACAATAGCATAGATCAGCTGTTTAGAATGTGTTGAATATTTTAGACTTGGCCATAATTTTGATGTGTGATGTTTGCAAGGTTTGAAATTATCGAATAGTAGAAAAATGTGACAAAGTGGAAGGAAACCTCACATACTGCACTTTGGATTAGAGGCTGAGCCATCTGGTGATAGAAGCAAGCAGCCAGGTTTCAGTAACATTTCCCAAAATGTAATGCTTGAATTTTTGCCATAGGAACCAACATTCATTTTTATTTAGGAAAATAATGGTTACATTTGGAAACACTGTTGGAATAAGATCCTGCTTCTGTCTGTGCGTAAGAGCATTGCCCAGGATCTGTGTGAGTCACAGATGAGGCCAGGCAGGCCTAATAGTGGGCAAAGCCCTCTTTAACCAACAGTTTAGGAGGGGCTTGGGGGTCAGCAGGCTGGTCATATTCCCAAGCTGAATACAGATAAACCAGTGCCCCAAATAAAGAATCATTCCTATTATTTTGAAAACTTCTTACATTTCAAATTCAAGGATAAAATATTTAAACTAGAACTTAAGATCTTCCTATGAAAAACTAAAGGTTTATTTTTTAAAAAAGAAAAATGTTGCTCAGATACTTTATTTACTGAATTAAAGGTATATATTTAATACTTTTAGCTTTTCATTCCATTTTTTTCAGTGGAAAACATTTTTGATTGTAACCTTTTTGTCCTAATGAATTGGGGAGAAATTTTCAGAGATTCTATCCCACACGCAAGGAATCCTTCTTGCAAGATTTCTGGCAGATTTTATAAGACATTAAAATTTTCACTTGCATTTCCAGCATTTAAAGGCATGATCCCAGTGGTATATGGTTTCTTTCCATTCATGGTATCCTAAAACATATGTGCATCCTTAAACATGTACAGGTGAGGGGGACTAATCCCTGCTCCACTTCCTTTCCTCACTATCTGGTTGATTCTCTCAGATCAATTGATTTCCAGTATCAGAACCAGACAAGGAAAAAATGCACCAACAAATACCGGGGATAGGCAGTTCAATGGGGGATGCATTTGGCTGCAACTTCTGCAGTCACTGCATTTGAGAGAGGAGACGCTGCATAGCCTAATGTCTTCCTCTAACACTCCCTCTCTGCATGTGTCTACTTCCGGGAAGAGCAAGCAAAATGTTAGCCTTGTCCCTTTCATGGTTGCTGCATTTAATCCCCATTCCTTCAGAAAGTGCAAACAAAGACCGGGTGTGTTTTTTTAGGATCAAGAAGATGTGGGGGAAATTGGGGGGAGATGTGGATCAAAATGCGGCCGCACAGCAAATAGTGGGAAATTGAGCAGTACAACCAGGGAAAATGGGAGACCGAGGGCGAAACAACTGCTTTTGCGGAACAGGTCAAAGTGTTTGTCCCAACAGGCAGGTAAGTGCCACCTCACAGTACAACAGATAATAGAACTGTTAAGCACACAAATATCCCATACAGAATTGGGGAAGTCTTCTGAGCTAAGACATAGCAATGATTACATGAAAGAGGAAACACTATACACACAAATTCCTATCAGGATTATCCTCTTTGGTGAGAACATCTGATAGCTCTTGTAGCTGGAAAGCATAGCCTATCACTTAGATTATGTGCTGTGACACTCTGTTCCCTTGCTGCCCCTCATATTGCCATCTTGTGCAATCATGGAAAGCAAACAATGCAAATGACAGAAGTTACAATGGAGATTATTGGCTGTCATAATTTTTAGAAATCCAATCTGGAATATTGAACGTATTTTAAAATGACAGAATTCTGATTTTTATTAGTGAGTTTCTGAATGCACTTCCTTAGAAGTAGCCACACCTATTATACTGCAGTGTTCTGCACCATGGTGCCCATGTAAGACAGAGCTTGTTATTGGCTGCCTTCATTCAAACAAAAGAGTTTTATCTTGGAAGATCAAGAGACTTTCCTTAGTCCATGTGGTTCCACTCATCCTTCAAGCTTTCCTTCTTCCTAGGAGGTGCAAGGATAGAGGTATTCCATTTGGCTCCACCACCAGTGGAAGCTATTTGGAAGACATTTTTGGAGTGTCAATATTCTCTCAATATTCTCACAATATTCACCCTCAATATCCCAAACTTGCCCACAGGCTAAAAAAGGTTGAGGACCTCTGCAGGAGACAATTTCTATGCAACTGCTAAAGTAGAGAATCTGTGCTGCATCTGCATTCTTATTTACTGTTATTAAAAACATTTAAAGCCCAGTTTTCTATACAAGAATGGATCATCAGAGTAGCTTACAGACATAGGAAATGTAGAAATAGTGAGTATCAAATTTTAAAAGTTCAGCACAATATTTAACAGCATATTAAAATAGTTTATCTCTCATAGCTATGTGCAAAACCATAGCTTCACTCCATATCCAAATAACACCTTCATATTATATAATCTCTAAGGTGAGCTCAAAAAAGGGGATAAAATGTGGGTAAGGAAAAGGACAGGTGAACTTGCATGGCTGCACAGCTGCTACTCAGAAAGCCCTGTCTCTTGGGGGCCACCTGCTGTGCTTCAGCCAAGAGAATACATTAAGAAGGATCTCCTAAGATTACTTATATAGGAGAACGTAAACCTTGACATACTGTGGTCCCAGACCATTTACAGTTTTAAAGATTACAATAAAATATTTTGAGCTCAGAAACTGATACTAAATAAGAACAATATGGCCCCAGCAGCCTGCTTCCACTGGCAATCTGGCTACTGCAGGATGGTCCAGTAGCAGTTTTTGAATACTCTTCCCTCAGATTCATTGTACTCTACCTGATCTGTCTTCCTTACCGACTCTATGGGTCTTTTGGTCTTAGCTGCCTTTTCTTTTGGAAACTGTTCCTTCTCAGCTTTTCAGACTACAGCCTGCCTGGTTCACATAGCTAGACTCACCTGAAGTATGATAATTTATTTCACTTCCTCATTGTTTAACTATGCATGTTATGTTCTGACAAGTTCTTCTCTGAAGACCCAAAACATTCCATGGGATCACAGTAACCAGTTGCTGCCAGTGACTTTAGAGGGAGGGGGGACAACTTCCCAACACATTACAGTAATGTTAAAGATGGTGTTTGCAAGAAGTGGAACATTTTGATTAGAGGAGTGGAGCAGAGCGAGATACTAAAGTAGTTGAGGAGGATGCTGTGCAGCAGCAGTAATGGGTAAGGATATGCTCATCATCACTACCACTGAGGCAAGTGTGTCCTGGGGCTTGGCTCAGTTTTCCCCTGGCTGCCAACCATGCTTCATAGCAGCAGCCCCACCAGAAACTTACCCAGCACATTAAAGTCTAGTTATCACGTGGTTTATGCCTTGAGCCTTATTCTATATATATATTTTAAAAGTCCCCTCACTGTAAAATCAATGCCCAGGCCAAACCGCTGGACCTAGAAACATGAAATTCGGGGAGAGTGCTCCTACCATGGCGAAGATGCTCATTAAGAAGCATTTTTTAGAAATTCGACCCCTAAGGGGGTCAAAAGGGGTAAAATGTGCTCCCCCATTGATTCCTATGTGGCTGCCAGCCAGCTGCCTCCTTGCACCCTCCACTCTCTGAGTGGCCAGCTGCAGAGCTCAGTGTTCTGAGGTTAAAAAAAAGTTACAGGGGACTACAGAGAGCTAATGACAGTTGAGGAAATCAGGAGTGGCCAACCGACTGTGAGGTGAAGGAAAGCTGCTGGACCAGCCTCCTGATGGCTTCAAATATGCTCTCCCCTCCAACACCTGACAAGCAGTTGTCTATCAGGTGTAGCAGCAGTTGCAGGGTGCTTAAAGCCATGAGGAAGCCTGCCCCAGCAGTAATGTCTTAGTGATCCTGCCAGCCCCACCTCCACAGTGGCTTCAAATACTCCTCCCCCTCCCCCACTGGACAGGCAGCTGCCTGTCAGGTGTAGGAGAGGAGGTGGATGCTTACAGCTGCCGCAGAGGTTTGCTCAGCAAGATTGCCTTATCCCTGCTGCTGGCACAGCCTCCCTGATGCCTTTAAACATAACCCCCCCCCCAACACCAGATAGGCAAGTGTCTGTCAGGTGTAGGAACAGGAACAGGGTACTTTAATTCATCAGGGACGCCACCCCAGCAGGATCACCTTAGCGATGCTGCTGGCCCAGCCTTTCTGATGGCTTTCAACACACTTCTCCCACCTCCTACACCTAACAAGCGGTTGTCTGTCAGGTGCATCAGCGGTTTCAGGGTGCTTAAAGCCACGAGGGAGCCTGCCCCAGCAGTCTACAGAGAGGTCCTTCAGTAGAGAAAAAAAAGCATGTATGTCTCACTTCATTTTTTACACTGCAATTTTCTCCACTAGAATCCCTACAACAAATGTTACATTTCAAACTTTACATCATCAGTATTATAACTGGAATTACGGAAGTTAAATACCGTAGTGAAGCACTGGTATCAGGCTATTACCCTATAAATAGGTATATATATATAGATGAAACATGACAATCAAACAGACTTTGAGAAGACTGACTTGCAAGGGCAATCATTATATTGTGAACAGTATATCCAAGCACAATTATTTGAGAATATGGTCATTAAAGTATTCATGTTTCTCAGAGATGTAGTTTTGGATTTGAATCCGCGTGTGTGTGTGTGTGTGTGTGTGTGTGTGTGTGTAAAGTAAACTGTTACAAGCACTTTGAAAATGTTAGTTCACTAGCTAATTGTAATGTTTATGCAATACCACCAACTTACTCAGTAAAAATGAAACACATTTAAAGACAGCCAAAAATAGCTAGAAAAGCCTTGATAATCTGTTGTGTATACATATTTCATTTTTTTCTGATCCCTTGGGTAGACATTGATTTAACTACAAATAATATCATGCGAATAAGCTTTTAAAAATTAGGTTTGGGAACAATGCAATTGTCTTGTATATGTTACAGCAGAATCTGATTAATATCTCATTGCTTTTAAAAGAAAAAAAAGATGAATCTCTGACCTTTGCAATCAAAGTAGGTATTTCAGCATTTCTTTATGAAGCATTTGCAAATATATGCCTGACTATTAGCCTTAGACAAAACAATCAGATTTTTGTACAAGAGAGTAAAGCTAATATTTCCTCCCATCATTTCTCTAATAATTCTTCCATACTTCCAAGAGCCTGCCACTAAATTCACCAAAATAGTAAATCCTGGAAGTAAAGGCAAATACAAGGAACAGATAGACTTCTCTAAGTACAGAGACTTCAATATAGCTGACAATGTAACACAACCAACACAAAGAAATGGATCATTATAGAACTCCAGTTTTGTCACCATATCCAATAATATGGAAGCGCATTTTCAAGGCCAATTTAACCCCAAAGCTTCTGTCCTTAAATTTTGTATCCAAAAAAGTCAAAATGTTAATTTAAAATTGACAAAAGGCACTTCCATTGTTTGTACTGCCATTGTGAAATAACTGTATGCTAAATCAAAGTACTAGATACCCTCGACACTATTGTCCACTTTGGAACACTGTTATCCAAATGTAGTAGCAGAATCCAGTGCCAGTCAATTCCAAACACCCAGAATAACATGGCCCTATTCTATGAGGGACTTCCTGGTTAACTTTCAGACCGATTTTCCACAAGCAGCTGCTCCGCCCTTGCTCTTCCCTTTCCTCCAATTTAATTCATCAATTTCCCACTACTTGCTGCATGGCCACATTTTGACATGCAGCATCCCCCCATTTCCCCTGTGTTTTCTAGATCCTTGTTTTTTGAGATCGAGAAGAAAATCAGGGGATGCTGCGGGTCAAAATGCGGCCACGCAGCAAGTAGTGGGAAACTGATGAATACAATCGGGGGAAGGGAAGAGCGAGGGCAGTGCAGCTGCTTGTGGGAAATCGGTTTCAGATTTGCAGCAGCTAGTGCTGTTGAGGAACGGAACATTTGGAAACCCCTAGAGACCTTTCCTGCTTCCAAACTGGATGACTAATTACTTAATTTATTGACATAAATTCTATTGGTATATCACAGCAGAAGCCTGTTACATGCCTACATTTTTGCCATGTTTAAACACTTTTTATAAACTTTCAGAAATATCTTTGGTGGAATTTTATACTATGGAACCATTCAAAAATGAGATTATGAAACTTGCCACGAATATGCAACACCAACTTTGTCAGCACTAAAAACAAAAAAGGGAAAGGTTCAGCTATTACTTGCATAGTAACTATTTATTTATTTGAGACACCTTTTATGACTAAGCACCCAAGAGTTAATTATAAAGCATGTGACACTTAAAATTAGTGGAATGCTATTGCCAGTAGATATAACTGGCATGTGGAGATGCCTCAAGCTTGAGCTTCTGCTGGCTGCCTAGCCTTTATTGCCAGATACAGAAATACTGCATAACCAGGCCAGTGAGTCTTGAAGATGAGGATGAAACAGGCTGCAGATTCTGTGTCCAAGCCTCCCCCTAAGCCCAGTCAAGTACTTCTATGCAGATTGAGGCATGTGCCAAAGGAATCTTTTCCAGGTCCTGCGGCCAGTGCCTATGGAAGAGTTAGCTGTGTAATTCTGGACCAGCTTCAGATATAGTTTGCTATTTTCTCTGTTGATATATTGATATTGCATTTTTTTCCCTTCCTGTTGTGAGCTACTTCCGATTCCTTCAGTAAGAAAAGTAAGATATAAATACTTAAATTAAATAAAATGCCAAATCATTTCCAGATGAATAAGGAGATAACATTTGTGTAGAAAATCCCAAAATGGAACAGTATATCTTAACTTCTGTCACTTGATGCATCTCCACAAATACCAGCACCATGTCCATTTTGTCAGTTGATTTCCCTTCTCTGTCATGTCCACAAAGAAAGGCTCAGGAACATACTAAGATACTGGAGGTTGAGGATGCCTAAGGCACAGTTTTACATCCCTATGCTACTCAATAGCACAGTTTTCAAGCTCAGCTCCTAAACTTCTCAGGATAGTAAGTCAGTCCCACACTGACATAACTCAGAATATGGCAGAGTAGGTGCACTGATGTAGTGGCCAGAAATTGATAGCTTTGGGTGCATGCCAGAGAAGGTACAGGATTTTGTTGGTTTCTAAATGCTTTCAGCCTAGTATTGCTCTGGGGAGGGGATTTTCTTTTTCCAAAATTCACTTTTAAAGATGTATTTATTTATTTATTTAAAACGTTTTAATATAACCTTTCCTCACAATCAGGGTCCACAAGGCGGCAAACATGAAAACATTTAAACAATTAAAATACAGTTAAAGATATAAAATGCAATTAAAAACACAAAAAGAGACAATGTTAGAAGGAGGGCCAAAAACCATTACTGGGGGTATGCCAGTTGGTGATGGAGGGAGAGAGATAAATATCCCCGGGGAAGAAGTTCCTAAGTTTTGGTGCCGTGATGGAGAAGGCCCTTTCTATGGCTGCTCGCCACCTGTCTAGCCTCCAATGTCAGGGGTGACCGAAGAAGGACCTCCGAGGATGAATGGAGTGAGTGGGTAGGTTCGTAGGGGAGAAGGCAGTTCTTAAAGTACGTTAAAGTACATAGCTGTTGATTCCTCTTACTCTACCCCCCCTCTTTAAAAGAGAAATTGCTCTTTCAGTTCTCCTTTATTTCTCTTTGGAAAGAAATTAATGTACCCTTTTGTAACTTCAGCCTTATATATTACAGGACTATTTTACAGTCCTGGGGTATAATTCTAATAGGAGGATAAGAGGGTCTGGGAAGACATTGCCTGCCTCTGAGCATCCACAGAGTGAAATTCTGAAATTTTGCAGAACCCTCTTTCTTGTCCCTCCTCTCTTCAAAATTATCTTTGATCAAAATGGAATTGGTTAGAAACTGACTCCAAATTCCTAAAAAAACAAGTGGATTGTTGGATTTCAGGGAGAAATTTGGTAAAGGAAAATTAAGGAACATTCTGTTAACAACCCTATCTCAGCCTAAGTCCCTTCTCTGGTGCCACATGAGATTACACCAGTGAAAATGCTGGCTAAGGATAAACACTCCCATTGAGTTCAAAGGAAGTAAAAAACACTAGCTTTCTGCCATATCCATGGTGCAGTTTAGAACGCGAAGTCTGTAGGCAATTGCAATACTTTATAAATTACATACAGGACATCAGTCTTTCAGATAATGGCTACACCCCTCTGGCCTCATCTCATGTACCTAAAATACATATGGGGGACCTTTGGGAAAAGTCACTTGGCACAAACAGTCAAATGTAAGAATCACCATTGTTGCAACATATAGCTGACACTCTTGCACTTAGTTTACTCTGCAAACACCCAACTGGATTCTCCATCCCACCAACTGGGGATGTGAGAAGAAGGAATCACAAACAAAGAAGCAATAGAGGGGGAATTCCCAGGGTTGGATCTCATGGAGTATTTCCATGGATGTAAGACTTCCATCTGTGGAGCAAGACTACTTCATCTCTCCCCTTCCTCTCCTGGCTAAATAAAGTGGTACTCCAGATCAATAAAAAATGAACAAAAACCTCATTTGCAAATTTACTAGTCCCATGGTTGACTTTACAGCATCCACACCCCATGAGAGGTAAAATTTGTATGTTCAGGACTTCAGTGAACACACATTTACTAAAATATTTCAAAAAATATCACCCTTAGATATAACTGGTCTGTGTGCCTTTATATATACTTCAGCTTAAAATGATTCATTGATCAAAGGTACTACTACAAACTAGTAGTATCACCTGATGTGATAAATATCAGCTTCCACACATTCAAATGAAAGATTCCCTATGTGAAACTGATGTACTAAAATAAATTCATGGTGACTTCAGTGAATTAAAATGTAATGGGTCAAATGCATCTTGTATCTGCAGAGGAATATTAGGAATGGATGCAACCCTTTCTGGGGCATCAAAAGGGGATTCCAAGATCTCTGCACTGTTGACCCTTGTAAGGCTAAAGGGATCACTGTGTGGAGTTAAACAAAGTAGAGGATCAAGCAACTGGCAAGTTTGTTGATGACATGTCTGTTTCAATGTATTTCCAGGATGGCACTGTCCTTGGTCTCTCTCTGCTGATGCAAGAAAAGCGAGGACCAATATTTTATCATGCTGCATTCAACTTCAGCTGCCCAGAATCTCTTCTCTCTATCTCTGCAGTTTCCTGTCTTTATGAGTACTGAATTATTTAACACACACATTACAGTAGCACCAAGAGACTGTGAGCAGGCTCACAGGAGCTGTTGTGCTTTGCATTGTACAACGATAGTCATCCTTCTTGCCCTAAGGATCTTAAATACAAGTTTAAAAATAAGCTGCTAGATCATTATTATTTGACCTTGGTAGTCTTGTGTTATTCCATTATTTCAGCACGTATAACACATTGACAGTATCATTGAGCTGGCATGCAGCTATTACAGTTCTGTATATGTGACCTTCGTTCTTTTGCAGTCCTTCATGTACATCAAGCTTCCCTCTTGCTATTGTTTCAAGAGTCCTCTATTTCTCTAGAAAGAGCCCATTGCTACACCCTCCCAAAAATACCCCTTACACTTTTGAACAAGACCTGGTCTACAAGATCAAGTTGTCAGACTGGTCAACTCCAGACTGCAGGAAGGAAAATTTCCTAATTTAATGTTCTCCCCCCATCCCCATTTTTTAAAAAATGCATCAACTTACATAGAAAAGTAGATGTCATGGAGATGGGAAATAAATAAAATAGCCACCTCACTGCTAGGATTCTTTTCACGGAATAGTATTCCGAATACAGTTCCCCATCTGTAGCCTGAAATGTTATCAGTGAGAAACGTTTGACCATGTGAGATGAGCTATTTGTTAAGTCCAGGCCTCAGCTTAATAGACAGAGGGTAAGAAATAAACAAGAAGCTGTAATATGACTAGTGCATTATGCAGCACACACTATACCCATTAGCAGTGGGTTTTCAGGTTGATGGCACCAGAGGAGCCAATAGCAGAAAACAGTTGATTAAGAACACTTTGTCCGATCACTTACAGTCATTTAAAGTGTTCAGACAGGAATATGGTGTTCAGCTCACCCTCCCATTCAGAATGCAGTGTGAGGAATAAGGGCATATTGACATGTTTTTTTCCAAATGAAAGACCTGAACATGAATGGGGAGCTCCTCAGCATAGGGGATGGTCTCCATTCATCTAACCCTCTCCCATCTATGGCTGCCAGGTATCTTGAACATATTTTCAGCACAGATTGACATTTAAGCATCTTATGACTATGACAAACATCATTCTAGTCCTCATTCCCCTACATCCTGTCAGTTTTAGTTAGCTTCTGTTTTCTTTGCTCAAGCGTGAGGAGACATAAGAAGCCCAGCACATCCCATTCCTGTTCTTTATTTAGGAGATGTATACTCCACTTTTCCTACATTCAAAGAGGCTAACAGACAGTAACTAATAAACACAAAATCCAAGAAAACAATAATATCCATACATAAAATCATTTGAAGTACAAACAACTATGCATACCATTTCCTTGTAGATCAAAGCTCAGAGTGAAACCAAAGACAATGCAATACAACCCTAATACAGTAAAGTATTCCTTGCAACAAACGCCTGTAGGTTAAATCCCATCAAAAGCCTTAGCAAATTAAACAGCAGTACAGTACCTCTTAGCCATTTCTAAGGACAGTGCCCTCCTCACCTCCTCAGGAAGTCCATTCCTCACAGTGGGAGGCACTATTGAACAGGACTAGGCTCTGATAGATGCCAAACAGGCAATCTTAAGCTAAGGAACAGCCAGACAGATGCAGTCAGAGACCTATAACTTGTATATGGGGATCCTAGTATATGTGGGTCCTAGTTCAAGCCATCACCTTGAATTGAACATGGAAACAAACTGCAGCCAATGTAATATATAGGTGGGGTGTGTTCCTGTCATCTAGCACCTGACCATAATTGGGCTGTTGCATTCTGAACTAGTTGTAGTTTCTGGGTTGTCTTCAAGGGCAGACACATGTAGAGTAGTAGTTTAACTGTAACAGCAAGACTAGGTTCATGAGTCCTCACTGTACGAATGCCAACTCCATTCCATCCAGAACAAGCAGGTCCAGTTCTTCCAAAGCATCACCCTTCCTGACAAGCATCACCTCCCTCTTCTTCAGCTTCAGTTTGTTCTTTCTTAACTGCCTGATCACACCCTCAAAACACCAGTTCAGAACTGAGACCAATGCATCTGGAGGCTTAGACACAATATCAAGTTGGGTATCATCTGCATATACATACATAAACCTTTACTGGCATAACACGGCTACAAGAAGGGCAGTGAAACAGTTAGAAAAATAAATAAACAAATTAATAGGTCATGGCAAATTACACCAAGCTGCCCCAACAAAAGAAGCTTCTCATAAATAATATACTCAGTTAAAAATATAACAATTCTAGAAAACACAGGGGGATTAAGACTTGTACGGCCTTACCCTAAGCTTCCAGACATAGGCTAAAAATTCAGCAACAGACAAAGTAAGTGCCAAGAACTTATCAGACAATAAAATTTTAAGATCTTTGTCAGTTGGATTCCTTGTGGTAGGTAAATGGGGGCTAATCAAATGGCTACACATAACAGAATATTGGGGACAGCGTAGAAGAATATGAGCAACTGAATCAGGTTCACTATAGAGGCAATTGCAGGTTCTGTCCCTATAGGGGATACCCCTATATCTGCCTAAGACCACAGCGGAAGGGAAAAGATTGAATCTTGCTAACATCTGCATATTGATAACATCTAACACCAGAGCTCTGGATATTGCATTTTTAAGTCCTTAAAATATATCAGATCCACTGGTCAGATCCTCTCAAAAGTCTCCCAATAGAAAGTTAAGTGGACAAGGAAAGTTTTACAATCACTGTGAAATTTCAATATGATGTTTTTCTTACCTTTTGTGGGCAGCAGTTCTATAAACTACTATAAAATATCTATTCTTTCAGCATCTTCATTTCACAGCACAAGGAAACTCAGGCCCCGGTCACACGAGCAGGAAACCGCGGGGGGGAAGCGTGGCAGTGTGCCCCGGGGCAAACTAAGGCGCCGTTACCTGACCAGACCTCCCGTGGAGGTACCGTGGAGGTACCGTGGAGATCCCGTGGGAAGGGAGAGGTGTCGATCGCAGCACAATCCCACGCGCAAAAACGAAGCGCGCGGTTCGGCAAACTGGATAGTTTTTTTTTTCTGTACAGCACGACTGCGCATGCTCGGTAGGGTGCTTTTGCGCATCCACGAAGACATGGGAAAAAAACGTTTTCGCGAGGACGGGAACATGGGCGGGCGCTGGATGCCTCCGGAAACGCGATCCGACGCCTGCCCTTGCCCCGCGGCTTCCGGATACTAGTACCTCCGAGGTACTAGTATTTTGCTGCGCGGTTTCAGCGGGAAGCCTCGTTTGAGCTGCGCTTCCCAGATGTGCTGGTGGGATCGCGTCCGGAAACTCCGCATGTCTTCCGTCTGACTAGGGTGGCTAATGTTCCGTGTGACCGCAGCCTCAGTAACCTTTGTTGGTGCCATTTCCTTGACACATGCCACTCCTTGACGCATGGATGGTACTGAGACATCACTTCAGGCAATACTGGTAACACATATCTGGAGACTGACAATGAAAACTGCACTAATAAGTATGTCTTTGGGTGTGGCCATATGCAACTATGTTATCTGGTAGTGTGTGGGGGCCTGCTCTCCAAAGCAGACAGTGAGGCTTAAGATAGTAATAGTAAATGTTTATCATCTTCTTAGAAGTGTTTCTGTAGGTCCCAAGGGACACCATCCCTCCCCAATTCAATGTTCTAGAAAACATCTGGTTTTCGCTCTGATTTCTTCCCACCAAACACTTTTTGGCATCAATACAAAGGACTGGACTATACGTTACCTTGACAACTACATATGCCCAAACCTCTGTTTGTCAATGTAATGCAAATTAAGGGAAGGGAGAATTTTGTAGGGAATAATCAGTAGGAAGGAGAGTGGTATAAACTTATCTTCACTTATTCGCCACACATACCCAATTGCATCCCCCCCCACAGTTATGCGGGGGGGGGGTTTCAGGAGGGAAACTATGGCCAACAACAGATTACTCCCACATATGGTTCACTTCAGCAAGTGCAAGACTGAGAATTCCTTGTTGTAAAAGATAGAGTGATTACAAAAAAACAAAAACAAAACAGGAAAGAGTTTATGGATGAGGGAACTAAACCCTCCCCCTCCACCTTCTTTTTGTACTGTACTTGGTTGTTAGAAACTTTTATTTTCCAGCCCAACTCAATTCCAATATTAGAGCTGCAATAGGAGAAAAATGCCTCAAATAAAGTGGAGCATGGCATGATAAGTTGGAAAGAAAGTGGGGTTTTGTGCCTCATACCCACATGTTCCATTATCTGTGAAATGAGCTGATTTACACATGAATGGGTGGAGAGATGCATAGGCAGGCCCATAGCCAGGATTTTTTAATTTGGGGGGCCTTTAAATAAGTTGGGGGGCACCCCACACAGACACCCCCACCCCCAAGGGAGCGCCACAAATAAAATAAAAATTGGAGGGGGGGGCTGGGCTGGATGGGAAGCCTTTGCAGTAAGTTGGGGGGCGGGCCCCGAGATGCCCCAACTGTAATCAAGGGACTCTGTGCCCTTGAGTACATTGGCTTCACAGTGTAAATTCTGGTTTTTCTTAGCTTTTGAAAACTGTTTCTGATAAGAATTAGGCTATTCCTCTATTTGATTTTTTTTTAAAAAAAAAAATTGCAAGGTAACAAAATAAGAAATTAACTGTTACCTGTAACTGTAACTTGATTGTTTTTAGCTTTAATAAATGTATGGCTGTATTTCTTATATTGGCAAGCTATTTTTCCAATATTATTTTGGGCAGAAACTAAACACACTTTGCCAGTATATGGAATGCTAATTGTTTCAGTTTAGACATCGTTATGTGGCATAGTGTGAAAGAATATAATGGGTTGCTCTCTATTTTTATACCCACAGCACACACACCCCATAAACATGGTCTATGTTATCAGTAAAGCACAATATTCACATTAACACTAGAAGCGAGTCATGAGAAGCCAGCCGACATCCCATCTGGTCTTATGAATTAACCTTAGGAAATCGTATGTAATATAGACATTTCTGTCTGCATATCATAAAGCTCTGACATATCCAGCCTTTCATTAAAACGGCTCTGAGATGTGACTTGAATAACAATCTGTCTCGGCTAATTAGTATTTTCAGTTCAGCATATTCACTTTCAGACGTATTGCTGTTTGCACATGGTAATTTAGGTAAACAGATCCCATCCACAGCTGCATCAATTAACACTGCTAATCAAAACTGAATTCAGGTAATTAGGCACATTTATGCAAAAAGTGTGTAATTTTGGGGGAAAGCTAGATCCTGTAGTAATAGTTCAATAAGCAGGAGCCTCTTTTTGGCAAATAAGATGAAGGAACAAGGGTGATTTAGCACAAACGTACACATAGTGCAGACTCAGTGAAAAATATCTAAATTAAATCTTTTATTTTAATTGGGCTGTGTTTTCAGAAACTGTGTGCATTTGAATATAATTATCTTCCTCAATATTTCCAGAGCTATAGACTGATTCACCCCAGAACAAAGAAACACGTTCAAGGTCGATATACCTACAAATATGTATCAGCAAGGACAAATTGGCAACATTCAGTCTAACAATACCACAGGAATACTGTTACAAAACATTTTTAAATATGTTTACTTATATTGCTTCTCTTTCTATTATCCATATTTTAAATTGTAAGATAGCATGTATGCTAAAATAGCTTACGTACTATACATGGAGGGGGGAGGGGGTATAAGCAAGCCCCATTAGGGAGCCAGACAGAATGTGTGAAGCTGCATGGTTAGAGAAAGCTCCACAAAGGTAACATTTGTTGTAGGAATTCTAATGGAGAAGATTGCAGTGTAAAGGATGAAGTGAGACATACGTACTGGGGTTTTTTTCTCTACTGAAGGACGTCTCTGTAGACGACATTGGTGGTTCTGCCCTCAGGTGCTAGGATCACCAGGCTGCTTGGTGAGCTCACTCTGGAGCAGGCCACATAGAAAGGTCCTTTACTATCTCCCCATGAACATTCATAAACTTAATTGCCATGATGATTGTTATGATAAATGTTTATTTAGGAGTCTTGAATCGCTGATTTCTGTAACCGTCCTCAACTGTCTGCAGTCTCTTTTAACTGTGGTTTTACATCAGAACATTGAGATCCACAGCTGAGCAATCAGAGGGTGGTGGGTGCAAGCAGGCAGTTTTTACCTCAGAATCTTAGCTACACAGTTGACCAATCGGGGTGGGGGGACAAACAGGGGGAACACATTTTATTTATTTATTTATTGACTTTTGTCCTGCCCTTCTGGCCTAGGCTGGCTCAGGGCGGCTTACAACAGAATAAAATTCTCATAATCCATTAAACACAATTCAGTACATTACATTACATTAGTACAGTTCTTGATAAATAATACAATAGTATAAAATAGTATTAAAATCAACAATGTTAAAGCGCTAGCAATTCCAGTTTTACTTTAGTTCTATTGGTCTGTTTCAATTGGTGGGGATTAGGACAGGCAGTGGTCACAGGGACCAGTGGATCAGGGCTTACACCATAGTTATCAGTTGTTATTACTAGTGCTACCTATGGCTGTAATTGTAGTAGTGGTGGTGGTGGTGGCTCCAAAGGCTCAGAACTGTGCAGGCCCAGAACTCTGAAAGGTCCCGTAGGGCCCTGATCTCCTCTGGGAGCTCATTCCACCAGAGTGGAGCCGTCACCAAAAAAGTCCTGGCCCTAGTTGTTGCCAACTTGGCCTCCTTAAAACTTGGGAGGACCAGTCGGTTCTGGGTCCCTGAGCACAGTGCTCTCCAGCGCATAAATGGGGAAAGGCAGTCTCTCAGGTATGTCAGACCCCAGCCATAAAGGGTTTCAAAAGTAAGAATCAGTACCTTAAAGCGAATCCGGTATGCTATAGGCAGCCAGTGCAATGCTTTAGCACAGGCTGGATGTGCTCCCGAATTGAGAGTCCCATCACTAGCCTGGCTGTGGCATTTTGCACCAGCTGCAGCTTCTGGATTTGTGATAAGGGCAGCCCAAGTAGAGGGCATGACAGTAATCCAGTCTCGAGGTGACCATCGCATGGATCACTGTTGCCAAGTCGCCACATTTGAGGAAGGGAGCCAACTGTTTCATCAGCCGAAGATGGTAGAAGGCCGACCTGGCAGTGGCTGCTACCTGGGCCTCCATTGTTAAGGAGGCATCCATGAGCACTCCCAGACTCCTAACCTCTGGTGCTGGCACCAATGGCACTCCATCGAAGGTCAGGAGTGGGATCCCTACCCCCGGACTGCTGCGGCTCAAGCACAGGACCTCCATCTTCGTTGGATTCAATTTAATCCGGCTCAGCCTAAGCCAACCAGCCATGGCTTGCAACACCCGGTCTAGAACTTCCAGTTCTGAGTTGGGCTGGCCGTCCAACAACAGATAAAGCTGGGTGCCATCTGCATACTGATGACAACTCAGTCCATACCTCCAGGCAATCTGGGCAAGAGAGCGCATATAGATGCCCCCAGGGGTCATTTCGTAGAAAAAGAGGTACAGGAGCTCATTAGCATAACTTATTTGCATACCTTATTTGCATATGCCACACTCCCTGACATCACCGGTAGTGTGTCAGAAGGCAACACCCACCACTCAGGCTCCACTGGACTGTTTTGGATTGCTAGCTATTGGGGGGGGGATGTGCAGATCTGTCCTCGCAGAGGAGGGAGAGCTTGTACCTGAATAAGACTTGGTCTTAAAGGTGCCACTGGACTCTTGGATTGCTAGCTATGGGGGGGACGTGCAGATTTGTCCTCACAAAGGAGGGAGAACTTGTACCTGAAGGTGGACGGGGGGGACCTCTGAAACTTACCTGGCTACTTCTTGCTCCTCATGGTCCAACTGAGGGCTGCTGGAAGCAGGTGGCGGGGCTTGTTACATGTGCCCACCCCCTGGGCTCCTTACTGCCAGAGCTCTGCTCCTGTGCACTCCTGCAGGAAATGACCCCTGGATGCCCCCCTTTTATCCCCTTAGGGTTCGTGTTTTTCAGAAATCTCTTCGTAGTGGGAGCTGACGTTATGGTAGGAATGCACTTGCCTTATTTTGGGTTTCTTGGTGCAGGGGTTTGGCCTGGACATTGAATTGGGGAGGGGACACAGAGCATCCTTTCTTTAAAAGCAAAAATGTTTCTCATTTATGTTACATTTAATAAGTGGGACATAACTACGTATTCAAAAAAACATCCGAGCAATCAGATATTGAAAAAGTTCATATGAACCAGTTTTCTAGAACCCACGTTGTAAGAAGTTAAATAATCTAATATAGGAAACCACTTTTCTACAAATTTGGGGTATATTTCCATTGTGGGTGGAAGTGTGGCTAAGCTCGGCCAGCAGCACTGCTAAGGTGGTCCTGATAAGGTGGCCTCCCTGATGGATTAAAGTACCCTGGCCCTGTTCCGACACCTGACAAACACCCACCTGTCTCATGTAAGGGGGGGGAGGATTGCTCCCCACCGAGGCAGGCTCAGGGCAGTTTACATGGAATGCATAAAACAATTAAAACAAGAATTAAGTAAAATCAGAACAGTACAATTATAAACATAATATAATATAAAGTGCTAGTTTGTATCATATGGCGAGCATAGCAGCATCTTGATGCAACAGCCAGCTGACATCATAGTCTGGGTTAAATTGGCTGTTAATAATGATGTTAATATTGGGGCCAGGGCCTCAGTTTCTTGGGTGTGGCTCCCTAATCAAAAGCCTGGTGGAAGAGCTCCATCTTGTAGGCCCTGTGGAACTGTAAAAGGTCCCGCAGTGCCCTGAAGTCCTCCAGGAGCTCATTCCACCAGTATGGAGCCACCACGGAAAAGACCCTAGCCCTTGTCATAGCCAACCTGGGTTCTCTGGGGCCCAGAAGGGCCAAACGGTTTTGGGATCCCAATAGTAGTGCTCTCTGGGGAACATGTTGGGAAAGGCGGTCTCTTAGGTATGTAGGCCCCTAACCATATAGGGCTTTAAAGGTAAGAACCAGAACCTTGAACTGAATTTGGTATGCCATAGGCAGCCAGTACAGTGCTTTCAGCGCAGGCTGGAAGTACTCCTACATAGGGAAGCCCAACAACAGCCTGGCTGCCACATTCTGCACCAGCTGCAGCTTCCGGATTTGGGACAAGGGCAGCCCCATGTAGAGAGCATTACAGTAATCCAGTCTCGTGGTGTCCATTGCATGGATCACTGTTGCCAGGTCATTGCGTTCAAGGAAGGGAACCAACTGCCTGATCAGCTGAAGACAATAAAGGGCTGACTTCACAGTGGCTGCTACCTAGGCCTCCACTGCTAAGGAGGCATCCAGGAGCACTCCAACACTCCTAACCTCTGGTACTGACACCAATGGCACCCCATTGAAGGTCGGGAGTGGGATCCCTACCCTCAGAGCACTCCAACTCAGGCACAGGATCTCCATCTGCGTCGGATTCAATTTCAGTCAACTCAGTCTAAGCCAACCAGCTGCAGCTTTCAATGCTAGGTCCAGGTCTTCCTGGTTAGAATCAGACTGGCCATCCAACAACAGATATTGCTGGGTGTCATCCGCATATTGGTGACACCTCAGCCCATGCCTCCAGGCAATCTGGGCAAAGGGGTGCATGTAGATGCTGAAAAACATTGGGGAAAGCACCGCTCCTTGGGGCACGCCACAAATTAGCGGGTGCCTTCAGGACAGCTGTTCCCCAATGGCCACCCTTTCACCCTGACCCTGAAGGAATGAGGTAAGTCACTGCAAGGCAAACCCTTGAATCCCAGTGTTGGCTTAGGTGCTGGGTCAGTCGTTGGTAGTCAACCATGTCGAACACCGCCGACAGGTCCAACAACAATAACACCGAACCACCTCAATCCAGATGCCGCCAAAGGTCATCCGTGAGGGCGACCATTGCCGTCTCTGTCCCATGGCCTGGTCGGAAGCTGGACTGGAAGGGATCTTGTTACTGCATAGGGTTGCTGCTCTGGATTGGGAATTTGGGGGGTGGAGCCTATGGAGGGCAGAGTTTGGGAACAGGAGGGACTTCAGTGGGATATAATGCTATAAAGTCCACCTTCAAAGCAGACATTTTCTGCAGGGGAACTGATCTCTGTTATCTGGGGACTAATTCTGGGAGATCTCCCACCATCACCTGGTGACAGGCAAGCCTATTACCACAACTAAAGCTGTATGCTATGCTGCACCAGCTTTCCTGCATTTTTATGGTCTTGTAGCAACCACAGTGTTACATAATGGGTGTTCCCTCTCTCCTATGAACACACTGATGTTGCATGGTGCTTTTGTAGTGGGCTGGCTTAGAACATGAGATCCTTTCTGCTCTGCTGGTGCTGAAGTCATTGTATCCTACTTCTGTTGGCTACTTCCTACCAATTACTAATAGCATCACAGACAAGAGTCAAATCCCTTAGATGTGCGCATCACACCATTGATACAAAAAACCCAAAAAACAACCTATAGGATGCGGCCGTCCAGGAAATTATCTGCCTCATTCATAATTAAACGTTAAAATGTACCCTTGAAAAGATCTATAGAACTTTTTTAAAAAACCCAGCAAGACAAGTTATTTATCAGCCCACTTTTGTATGAGAATGGAATAAGTCTGAGCAATTACTCAACTTCCTATAGAATAATCTATGTAGGGAACCACTATTACCAAAGCCACTTGATGCACTCATCACACAGTCATCCAGGGACATGGCAAAATGGGATGTGAATCCATGTCCTGTTTTCTAGCCAATTCTGTGTCATAAAAAGTTAATAAGACAAAAGTAACACAAAACTCATTATGAGCCTAATCATAAATCTAATGTAACCAAGGAGCCAATAGTCTGATATCAATGCATCTTGTTCAAGTCTTCGTTTATTTCATTTGCTTATGACAGAACAAAGGCAAAAGCATAATACCAAGGATACATGTTTCTATTGGACCTTAGCTTCAGTCTACAGAGTTCAACTATGTATATGCAACACATAGAGCAGGTCTACTCAGAAGCAAGTCCCATGTTCAGTGTGGCTTCTGTCCAGAGCATGGTTGGCAAATACAAGTTGGGGGATTCCTGGAGATTTAGGAGTGCAGCCTGGGGAGGGCAGAGTTTGAGGAGGGGAGAGAGCTCAATGGGGATGTGATGTCATCGAGACCATCCGCTGAAGCTGCCATTTCCTCCATGGAAATAGATCTCTGTAGTGTGAAAATCAGTTGTAATAACAGATCTCCAGGTCCCTTATGGAGATTGGCAACCCTGCTCTAGAAAGTGTCCTTGGCTGTGTCAACATACTGACTTGCATTGCAAACAAAAGGAAAAGGCAAAAAAAAAAGCAGCTTGGCAGAAGTGGCATTCATGCCCCTTCGGGCCATGGCCAGTGAATGCCTTCTTAGTAGAATGGAGCTTCCAGCCTCCCGGCAAGGCTGCTGAAGGTCTGGGGGCTGTTTAGCTGCCCCAGAGGAAGCCGGAGCAGCAACAGAGCCATGACGCGTTGTGCCATGACGTGGGCGGGGGGTGGAGCCGGCTGCTGGAAAAGGCTGGGCCCCACTCCCACCCAATGACAGTTGCTCCCCATACTCTCCCACCCTCCTGCCCTGTTCTTAGTGTAGGCTATGGTTGGTCACCTATTGGGGCCAGGTAGGAATTTTTTGCCTCTACCCAGGATTGGCTGAATGGGTGGAGGTGTTTTCACCTACCTTGCACTGAGGGCAGTGGATTGGATACTTGGTTGTGGTGGTCGACACCTAAATAGGTTGGTCCCTTGGCAGGTTGGTGCAGGCAAGAAATCGGAACCAGTGAGCACCAATGTTCCCTCTAAGCTGTGGAGTCTTGTGAGCAAAAATTCTACTTTGTGAGCTACTGGCATTAAAGTTGTGAGTGAGCGATTTGGCTACTGCACAAATTAGTTTGCTCTGGAGCCGTCCTTCCTGAGCTAAGACAAAAATGTGTGAGCCAGAGGCTGAAAAACTGTGAGCTAGCTCACACTAACTCAGCTTAGAGGGAACGCTGGTGAGCACCCTAGGGCATTTTCCCCATTAGGGAACAGCGGGTCATCAGGAACTGCATTCTGATTTCTAAGGTCCAGGGTGGGGAACGCTGATCACCTCTGGGAACCTCTTAGGGTAAGGCTCCTCTCTGCAAGTTGGAAGGGTTCAGGGGTAGGCGCTTTTAGGTGGCAACCAGGTATGCTGGGCTGCCAGTCGTGAGCCAGGCCAATGGCTCAAGACCAGAGCTGGGTGACCCGCCCGAGAAAAGGGCAAGGAGGTTGGTCAGGGGAGTGACACCTGCCTTGCCTGTTCCGTGCTCGCTTAGCTGGTCCCTTGCCGCAATGCTATGTTAAATAGTTAATAAAGTGGCCCTTGTTTACTTCCAAACTGTTGTCTGTCTCGTTATTCCGACTGGGGGGGCAAATGGTAGACAGGTACTTCTGGTTTCAATTCACTCTCAATTTGGAGTTTCTACAGTTAGGTTTGTATAATGGCGTGTTGATTTTTAACATCATGAGGTTTCTCCTTTTTTAAAAAAGCCAAGCAATTCTAATTGATAAATGCCTTTGTCATGTTGCAGCTGGAATTCCACGGGAAAACTTTACAAAGGGTAATATTGATTTTTTACAGATGTCTAAAATGAGTCTATCAGCATGCCTACCCCGGGCAAATGCATGATTTTTATAATAAACCAATATATGACAAAATTGATTTTTCACTAAAACAGCATATTATCTTTTCACAAAAAAGCAAACTTTTTTCTTAAAAATTTTCAATACTCATCTTCTAGAACATTCCTTCTGAAGACTAATTGAACTCAGTAAAACAGCATTCATAGGGGGTTTTCTGTATGCAAGTTCATGGTTGTGTATTGTCCAAGTTGTTTCACAGACAGTTGGTTCAGGCTTATTACTCTGGGTGAATATTCATAGTTTACATGACAGCGAATCCCAGAGCATTTTAATAACATCCTGTTGTTCACTTTTCTATGTCTTCTGTATCATTTTAAACTGCTTTTATATGTACAAACCCAGAAAAAACAGATATACTATTATTACATTATCATTTAGGCCCAATTGGCATATAGTCCAACAATGTGAAACTACAGTCCCACACGGCTGCGGTATGCACAAAAAAACTGTAACCTGTGTGCCTGGTCTATCATATAGTCTTTCCCACCCAATTAGATTATTCCACCGATGTTCTCAATATCTCCAAGCATGTCACAACCATGTGGGTTTGAACATGGGGAAGAAGCTCTTGCAGTACTATGTTTAAATGTGACCATATTCTCAGACAAAAAGAAATCTGGCTAATGTCCCTAAATAACTATGGTTTTTCTTATCAATTTAACCCACTGAATCCTATGTTATCTGCTTAACTAAAGAAGATATTGCAAGTAAATGTGTAGGAAAATCTGTATGAGCTGTGTGTGTATACTGTCACTGTGAAAAACATATATGAATGTTGTGTGCATGTGTGTTTGTGTGGTGGGAAGCTGTCATCAGTTGGGGATTTCTGTATGTAGTGTCATCACATATGACAGTGTATAGGTAGTGTATACAAAGTTTACTATGTGGAAGTGACATCACTGTGAGAAGGTCATTTTAGACTTTCTCACAGTGATGTCACTGTGCAGACAGACAGACACATTGTTTATTTTCAGGAATGGCCAAGTTAATATTACTATGCACTATTCTGCCATTGCTGTTTGTAGTTATTGACATTTCCACAAGCAATGACATAAGGCTCCAAGGCCATTGAGATTCCTTTGAAGTACCCAGGGAAAGATTCCCTCTGATTCCCCTCACACCATCCAGAGCCATCCCAATCATCAGATGAAAACAAATTAGATTATTCCCAGCTTAAAATGTCCTCCAGGTGACAAGCCCCTCCCAAGAATTTTGGCTCCCTATTCCCTATCTCCTCAGCTACCCTGTTTTTCATTTTTTCTTGGGTCCCCAAAAAGACTCTAGACATTTGTGTGGCACTTCACTGGTCATTTGTAAAGTACCAAACCCACAAATGGCTGGGTGGTTTATTTACAAGTACAGCTGAAGTGGTTTCAGCTTGCCAGAAAGCAAAGATGTAGAAAGGCAGAGTTTGCTGATGGTACCAAATTGGGAGGAGTAGCAAACACCCAAGAAGATAGAGTTACAATTCAACAAGACCTGAATACTCTGGAGAAGTGAGCAGTTGCAAACAGGATGCAATTCAACAAAAATAAATGCAGATTATTACATCTGGGCCACAAAAATGTCAAGAACAAATACTGGATGGGGGATACGTTTGTGGGGAGTAGTGTATGTGAAAGAGATCTTGGGGTACGGGTGGACTGTAAACTAAATACAATCAGTCAGTGTGATGTAGTGGCAAAAAGGCAAATTTAGTCTTGGGTTGTATTAAAAAGGCCATAGCATCGAAATTGCAGGAGGTCAGAGCCCCTCTGTATACTACCTTGGTCAGGCCGCACCTGGAGTACTGTGTGCCGTTCTGGAGGCCTCACTTCAAAAAGGATGTGGACAAAATTGAGAGGGTGCAGAAGAGAGCAACGAGGATGATCAGGGGTCTGGAGACTGAGCCCTACGAGGAAAGGCTAAGGGCCTTGGGAATGTTTAGTTTGGAGAAGAGGAGATTGAGGGGGGACATGATTGCTCTCTTTGAATATTTGAAAGGCTGTCATTTGGAGGAGGGCAAGGAGCTGTTCCAGTTGGCAGCAGAGGACAGGACCTGAAGCAATGGGTTTAAATTACATGCAGAAAGATATCGGCTGAATACTAGGGAAAAAAATTTCACGTTCAGAGTGCTTCAAAGGTGGAATCAGCTGCCTAGGGAGGTGATTAGCTCCCCTTCACTGAAAGGTTTCAAGAAGAGGCTGGATGAATATTTGTCAGAGATGCTTTAGGCTGGTCCTGCACTGGGCAGGGGGTTGGATTAGATGGTCTGTATGGCCCCTTCCAACTCTAGGATTCTTCACATTGGAGAGGCAAACAGGATGAGCATTAGGAAAACTTTCAGAGGGTAGTCATGTTGGTCTGCAGTAGAACAGCTAGATCTGAGTTCAGTAGCACCTTAGAGACCAATGAGATTTGGGGAGTATAAGGTTTTGAGAGTCAAAGCTCTCTTCATCAGATTGGCAAAGGGAGCTTTGACTCTTAAAAGCTTATACCCCAAAAATCTTGTTGGTCTCTAGGGTGCTACTGAACTCAGCTCTAGCTGTTCATCAGGAAAAGAAGTCTGGAAAACTGGTGCTCATCCAATAAGGTGGAATTTTTGGTGAAAAAGTATGAATGGTGCTCCTGAAGACCTGGAAGAGGAGAATACCAGCTCCTATCATCAGTGGGATTTGGCCTCCTTACTCTTTGGAGCTTTACATCCATTTGATTCACAATAGATTCACAGAAAGAGGTTGCACTAAATTGAGAACTTAAGAATTGTATAAACATGTATAAGGCATGATATCAACACTTATACAGTATTTTCCATTTCTCTCTCTTTCATTCTTTTAAAACATTGGAAGAAAATGTAATATTCCACAGACAGAAACGGGAAGATAAATTATGCTGGATACATATTATGTTTACAAAATCAAATGGCAACTTCATTTTAAAATACATGTTGGTAGAAGAAATAGCTCTGAACTGAGCATTTTGTTTAGTTAAAATCAGTGAAATGGTATATCATTTTATTGAATATTTAAATGCATGTTTATGTGAGTATGCACCTAGATGTGATCATTCAAGAGGTTTCAAAATATATATTTTTTAATTTATGCAAACTTTTCAAAACACATTTATGGTTTTTACAAGGTAAATGGAACACCTAAGAAACACATGAGCAATAGATGAAGGGCAGGAACTCCAAGAAGAGAGAGGACAGAGGGGATATATAATTAAGAACTAGAGAATGGGATATAATTAAAGGACAGTGAAGTGCCTTAAAGCAAACGGATCCCTTAGTTAAAATCAGTGCTAACCCAAGCCTCAAGGTGCGTCATTCAGTATGTGGGAGGATTTCATTATTTTTTTCCCCACTGATCATCCTGCTAAAGCCCTCCACAGTCAGTTTAGTTTTCATCTTTTCCATATCCCATGAGAAGAATCCTTTTTTTTTCCCCGGAGGCTGTTTTAAAGTGTAAATGAAAAGACTAGAAACAAGGAAGACACTACCTCAAAGTCTTTAATTTCTCCACCACAATGCCTAGGATTTTGCTACCTCAACAGTCACTGGGAACTCATCTTTGATGCAAGAGAAGTAAATTGAATAGGATAAGGAGCCTGCATATTTATTATCAATTTTAATAGCATACATTATTTTTTTAAAAAAGAGAGAAACTTTTGACTGTGTTGTGAAAGAAAGACCAAAGCAGAGAATTTACCTTGTCTTACAAGTGCTGACCTTAGTTGGTCAGCAGTGTGGAAATGGAAGCAAGATCTGTAGAGTTGCCTTTTCCACAGAAGAGTAGAAGGTTCTTTCGCTCTACCTCTCAGTAGTTGCATAGGCACATTAGAGAGTATAGAACCCTCATTTCTCAAACTTTCACCTCAAAGTGCCTCTGTATCTCAGGAGAGATTATGGTCCACTTCAATCCTGACTAATGGTGTGTGTTTGGATATATCTGAGCTGAATATATATATATAAATACCTTCTTGATATTTTCTGGATTATACTTGGGTCTCCCAAATATATCCAGGATTTTTTGGGATGCCAAAAAAGATCCTGAAAAATTCCAGAAATATTTGGGATTATCCAGAAACACTGGGAGCTGGTGTTTGGAGGCTCCCAGGACTGTTTATTCCCCCCCCTCTCCCCTCCTATGTTTCTGTCTCTCCTTGGGGCTTGGTATCAGCTTGTCAGGCTGTTTTAGATAAGATCCTGTGAGTTTCAAGTGTTTTTGTTGTTTTTTAAAGGTTTATTCTTTGCTGGGATTGGTTTATATCAGGTTAATTTTTTTGTGGATTCTCATATTTTACATGGAGATTCTTGCATTTTATGTAGGTTGAGATACTAATGTTTTATGTAGATTCAGAGTCTCCCATTTTACATTGGTTAGGCTTCATAATAGTTTCTGATAGTGTCGGGGGATTCTTGGATTTTACATTTTTCATGAGTCTCCCCCCCCCCTCCATAGGAACCAGTGGAGAACATCAGGGGCATCTTGTTCAGGGGCCCATAGAATTGGACCCCTTGGTTCAATTGGCTTGAAATTTGGGAGTTCTTTAACAGAATTTATTTGTTTGTTTGTTTTGCTGTACACTGCTAGTCCTCACTGATTTACTTCCCAAATTCAACCTCAATCCTGACTTCCATCGCAAAAATTTCTGGGCATGTCAGGGAGATGAGAGTATAACCCTTCTCCATACCATCTACCTTGCAATTTGCATCAACTTTTTTAATATGTAGGAATGGAGGAGAGAGACAAGGCCATAGATTCCAGCATTATGAAATGTTTTCCCCAGCCTATAAAAATAGCTCCCTGCACACAGAAAACTAGTTTTCAGCAAATACAGTTTTACTTACCCTTCTCCTGGCTTTTTTTTAAATCTGCAGGGAAGTTTTGTGATTTCACACATGTGATTTCACAGGGTTATACCACACATGAAAGTTCTACAGCCCAGTAAACAGCCACTTAATGGCTGTGTGCATAGATTGGCAGAATGAAAAGGTTTTGGAAATTTGTGAAGCAGTTCCTCCCTTTCAAATCCATCCAGTCTTTGCCCTGACCTGGATAGCCCAGACAAACCCAATCTTGTCAGATCTCAGAAGCTTAGCAGGGCCGACCCTGGCAAGTACTTGGAAGGGAGACCTCCAAGGAATACTAGGGCTTGGGACGCAGAGGCAGGCTATCAAGCCACTTCTCTGAAAATATCCAAGCCCCGCTAGGAGTCACCAGAAGTAACCATGACTTCCAGGCATGCAAGCATACACGGATGCACACACATACTTTAAAAAATCTATCCAGTCTTCCATCTGCTTTCCAGACCACAGAATTATAGCCGCATCTTTGATGTGTCAACACAGAATATAGGCACTGGTCACTCAGAAAACTCCTCAGAAGCCCATTTGAGATTCATTGGCTTAGTTTAATCAACTTCTTTTGCGTAATGGCATGAAAATTAACAATAGTAAATATAAAATGCAAAACATAATGCTTTGCAGTGGGATTTTGTTGGGAATTAAAATCTTGATTCTCTGATGGCCTCCAGATCTTTGTCTTAGTATCATCCCTGAACTTACTGTTTATTGATCAGTCATTTTAGCAAAAAAAGGTCCAGTTTAATCATCAGTATTAAGATCTTATCAACCTTTTGAACTCTGGAAAAGTCCGACAGTAATCCTGAGTCACTATCTCAAGTGCAAGTCATTGCAGGAACAGTCTAATAGTATTACCTTCTATGGGAAATTCTAAATCAAGATCTTATTCAGAATCATAGCTGAAAGTTTGTAAGAAAGAAAGAAGATAGTTCTGAACATGACCAGCTAACCAGATGATGCCTGAAAATATAGCAAACATATCATGCCAATCCTACATTAATAGACAACTACATTGACCAATGCCATGATTCAGTGAGGTTTTGTTTTAAACTTCTCAGTCCCAAAACACAAATTATACCTCTTCATTAGAAAACTACTGAAATGGCATACTTTCCCGAGCAAAATCCTGCAAATTGTATAGGAAATTCAAACATTTTTTTTAAATCTGTATTAATATTTATATAGGCTATAGCTTATTTTAAAGATCTTAAAATCTTTTTCTTTAATCTGGTCAACTGAAGTGTGTATCCAATTCTCTTTAATTAATAAGATTACTTGTGTATACTGTGCATGTTCTATAATACTTGTGTTGGTTAAAAGACAGACTCCGAAAATTTTGTAGTAAAACTCTTTAAACATTCTTATACGAGAATCCAACTTGTATAAATTAGTCACCAGTTTTAATTGCCATAGAGGAACACAATCTAATTGATATCAGAGACAGTAAGCAGATTACTATTAACCTCTTACCTGCTTTTTGATAGCCTCAGTGCATTCTTTCTTTGTTCTGAAACTCTTCTGCAGGACATCCTTTCCTGCTTCCTTGATTCTGGAAAGTCATGTTGCTATTCAAACAGCTTTGCCCAAGCTAAATCGTGCTTCTTTTTTTATTATCGTATCTTCTCACCAGCAGGTACAAATGAAAATTAAAAGGGTTTTTAAAAAATATGAATGTTATTGCCCCATGTTTGCATTTAAATTGAACTCAGCCCTTTAGCTTTGGGTTTTAATTTCTGAAGGGTTAATCACCCGAGCAAAGGTCCATCAAGCTTTAATCTTCAAGAAAAATTACTGCAGCCTGAGTCACCTGGGGGACATTTATTATATTCTTATTTCAGTGCAAAAGAATGCTGCACTAATCTTCTAGCCCTTTATATTAGCACATTTGCTATTAACATATTTCACAAAATTATGAGTTCCTCAGAAACTATTACGAGGAGTTCATTGCTACATATCCCAGGAAATAATCCTGTTAAAAGCCAGACACATCTGCTGTGACATTGCTTTAGTGCTTCCTCCTGTAATCCATGTAGACATTTGGTTCTCCAGCTGAGTTCTAACAATACATTAAGTCTCAATTACATGAAATATTATGGGGGTGCTGAATAAAACAATGATTTGCTCGTTCGAGTAGCTTAATCTTTCCTTCTGTTTGAAATTTGCATTACTAATCTATTGTTCCTTCCGTATTTATACCACTCCTTATTCCAAGCAAAGCAAATTATTGATTTTTTAAAAAGCTGATATTGAACAATAAAAATGCCAGACAAGATTAAAATTATTACCTATCACTGGCGATATGGAAGGAATAATTTTGGCCAAGCAATGAAATTTTGATTGAGAGCAATGTCTTTTGAAAAGGGAGAATGCCAGCCGCCACATCTAATTTTGTTTGAGGAATGAAAATATATATCTTTGCTTATTTTGGCCAGGCAGTGTAAAATAGCAAAATGGTATGCTTATTGAACCCTACTTAAAGTGTTTATGCACTGGTATTTTT
Organism: Gekko japonicus; assembly: GCF_001447785.1. NCBI lineage: Eukaryota > Metazoa > Chordata > Lepidosauria > Squamata > Gekkonidae > Gekko > Gekko japonicus. The sequence continues at coordinate 319,634 of NW_015161984.1, read as the reverse complement.
AAAAAGTGCATAAGAATGTTTTCATATAACTTAAAATCTGAAGATGACATATTGCTAACCAGAGAGGATGTGTGAGATATCACGGTTTCCTTAGTTTTTTTTTGCAGTTATCATTAAAATCCATCTCAGTAGCTATTGCATATTCAGATGAAAGATTTTAATAAATTTCATAATAGCCCAAAGAACATGCATTCAAAAATGGTTCTTCAGACAGATTAAAATATGCAATTTCATTTACAAATAACAGCAATTTACAACAGCAAATAACAACAAAAGATCTTTTTCCCTCCAGGGATTTTGCTGCACCTAAACAGCGCAAAAGCAAGCAGCCTTTATAGTGTTTTCTTGTTACAGTGTTTCATGTACTGCTTTATGAAACAGCTACAGCTATTGTTTCCTTTCTCTTTATTTCCATCATCTCCCAATCTTCATGTCTCTACTTTTATATGAGGTGTGTGTGTTTGCTTACACAAACTTACATAGATACACACACACTCATCACTGTCAATATTCCCCGTCATAGCCTGGCAATTACAGCATGGACTTTGGGGACAACTAGATGAACAAATGAACCTTACAAAGAGAAAAAAATACAGTCGCAAAGAAGAAAGAGCTCAGTAGAGTATTTTTATTCCCCACCCCCACCCCCGTGTAAACATTACAATGCAATAACTGAGATGTTTGGATAATATTGGATGTTCTGGGCATTGAAAGTCAAGGTTGTTAATCAGATACTGTTACAAAGTTTAACTTCTAAATTAGCAAGTATTTGCAAATCTGTATTTTTAGCAACATTCTTTAGCTCAATGGAAACAGGTGCAGAGGATACTTCCACATGCAATGTGCACTTTAAGTCACATTTAAATGAAAAGTGGAAACCGTCACAACACCTACAGCTAGAGAAAATACAAACCATGGCAACAACCAGCACATTCCCAGCTTTTTAAAGATAATGTTTGGCATGCTCATGAACAATGACAGGACGTAATAAATTTGTTGTCCAGATAATAAATACCAAGCAACATGAAATGTGATTAAATGTCAAAAAAACAGTCAGTGACATCCTGAAATTGAAATTAAGATTCTTCTGGTTTTTCAATGAAGGGATAGGGATAATGCAACAGTGAAAAAAGACATACCATAATAGCTTTCAGGTGTACTACTTTTCATTCTTCCCACATAGTTCTGCAGCTCCATTAGTCCAAAAAGTCGACTCTGCCATGCTTATGATCTTTGTGGGTGACAATAGCATCATACTGCTGGCAAATTCTTTCGATTAAACTTCTCAGACACGGTAGCAACTTTGTTAATTATGATATTAGCCAGCTGGCGGGTACGATCAATCATCCACTATAAGAAAGCCAGACAACGAGACATCTAATCATTGCAACCAGAGCAGATAAATTTTGTTCCTTTCTTATACGTGTCAGAGATTCTATCCCTCCTGACCCCTCTACACTGCCATCGACTGTCAAATTTAGATTCAGCAAGCTCCCGGCTTTTCTTTATCCCTGCCTTAGATCTGAAAGTCCTGGTTATCAGGAAGACAAGCGTCACCAGCTGTCTTAGAGCAGGAAGGCAATCAGGTGAATAGTACTTATTATCTTTCATTGCTTTCTGAGGAATGACAAGATTGATTTGAGACCAAGAGCACATCCATATCTCAAGAACAGTTAGTATGGATTCAAGTTCAGATTGTGGTGCATATGTAAAACTGCAATGAGGGACTTCAATGCTACTAATCTTATTAACAATGTGCATTTAAAATTTAGGAGACTAGACAGAAGGAACCCTTGGAAATTTAGAAAATTCCCTTTTGAACATGACATGAGGGATTCCCTTTGCCTTTCCCCTTAAAAAGGCAGAGGCAGGCAATCCATTGCCTACCCAAGGGACTGTGTTCCACAGTTGGGTAGTCTTAATTGGGCCCTCAGAAGCTGTTGGCTTCCATTAAGGATTGTGTGTAGGCACCTTCCATCTTAACTAGTCTGACAGCCCACGAACTCTTACAAGTGGAACAGATTCCAGAATTCTAATCTTATTATAGAAAATCATCCACCTACATACATGTGAGATCATACTTACCATTTTACTGTTACTCTTGAAGCTATTATATGCTTGCTATTTTTAAACAGTTAAAAATACTGGCTAGAAGTTGAAGATCCTGGACTTACTGCAAGGTAATGAAGTACCTATCAATAGGTTAGGCATAATTTAAACATACAACATAGAGAACTTTTTTGCCATTATCCAGTACTATAGTATCATATAAAGTAGTATACTGAAAATTACATTTCAAAAATTAGATGTAAATTGTTCACCCAACTACAGTGGTTTTACAGTGTAATGCAAAATTTATCTCACTATCCCAAGCACTATTAACACTTGTAGAGGAGTTAGCACACACTGTGAAAATCTGCTTTAACTAGTTTTTCCTTACATTGATCAAAATAAAAATAATAATAATCAAAATAATATTTCTGTATGACTTTCGGACCTGGAACTGCTGGCTGTAATGCAGTAAGGCTCATATGACAAGCAACTTACTTGTTGTGAAATCTATCTCAGTTCTTGAGATTAAGTAGGAAAAAAGTTAATATGATAAAATCCTAAGTAGAGTTATACCATTCTAAGACCATTGATTTTGATGGATTTAGAAGAGTATAACTGCTTAGGACCCATACTGTTAGTTATAACCTGCATCTTATCTTGAATTTGAAATTTCAGCTATACAACTGCAAAGTTCTTATCTTGAATTTGAAATTTCGATTTTAATGTTGTATATGCCATTAAAGGTTTATTGATTGATTGATTGAATTTGAAATTTCAGCTCTCTTCCAACACTACTTTTAAATGCGTTGTCGAAGGTTTTCACGGCCGGAGTTCATTAGTTGCTGTAGATTTTCCGGGATGTATCTTTCTGTGTTTATACCTCTGAGGATGCCAGTCACAGTTACTGGCGAAATGTCAGGTTCTACAATGCCAAGACCACAGCCACACATCCCGTAAAATCTACAGCAACTAACTACTTTTAAACATCCTATTGATTTAAACACTTTAAGACCTCTGAAATTCCAAGAGACCTTGCACATGCAGTGATTTAAATAAGCAAGCTGATCAAAAGCCAAAGATTCCCAAACTGACCCTTGAATCAGAGTCCATCCTACTCCCTCCATTGGCCAGACAGGGAATACAATAACACAGCTGCAAAAATTTTGAAACATTTATTGTGTAAGAATTCTCTCCCCCATTTTTTTCTTATAATTTGTAATGCATAACTGCAAAAACAATACAGTTGGGACAACCATTATGAAAAGACATGGTCCAAAGGGGGTCTCCAATGTCACAGTAACTCAGTACAACACATATGTATATTAAAAATGTGATGCAATGAACAAAGTAAGTTAATTTAGAAAGAAGTTCATGGATTATCCATGCCAGACCCAATCATCTGCAACTGAGTAGAAAGAGTTTATAAAACTGAATAGTTCATTTGTACATTCAGTTGACACACTTCCAGCTGGACATTCCCCATGGATTTCAAAATGAGAAAGAATAAGAGGCTGAGATGACAGGGAAGAGCCCCAGAATGAATAGAGTGCTAAGTCAATGCTCCCTATCCCTTGACAAAGGAGTTGACAGCATTATTATGGGGAGGAGAAGGAGCAGGGAGAGAAGGGGAATGGAACAACATTCGTAAAGAAGGAACTTGTCACACCACCACAGAATATCAGTCCTTCTGTTATTGAACCACACAAGCCCTTTAACTGGAGCAAACATTTCACTCCTAAGACTGTGTCTCCTCACTTGCCACCCAAGCAAATGGAACAATGAACTAAAGTAGAAGCAATTCACTCAGTATAAATACTAATTGCCTGTTTATTTAATTAACGTTCCACTGCACATGCCAGCATGGTGCATTTTTCCCATGGAATGTTTAATTTAGTACCAGTGCAGTGATAGTAATATTTGCAGGAAAATGTATAAATCTGAGTACATGTGTGTTTATCTGAGTGACTTCAATAATGTTCACTATGTCCAGTCAAGACAGCTGACTAACATTAAAAGACTAATATGAGCACCTTACACTATAAGTTGTTTGACAGTCTATAAGTTCTTACAAGTAGAGGCCTGATTAAATGACAGTACCATTCACCTAGAGTTCTGTTGAGACGGCCCTTGGAAAATGCTCCATTAATAGGGTATTCTTTGCAAAATATTAAAAGCATAAATTTACTTTAAAAATATTTATCTTTAATCTTTTAAAATGTCTATACTTCAGTTGATTGTCAGGAAATATGTCCTATGTGCTTGAAAGTGTTATTTAAGCAGCAGAAAGGCTATAATTCAGTGGCAGAGGCACATGCTTTGCATACACACACTGTCCCCGATCTAGCCCCTGGCACCTCCAGTTAGCTGCTCAGGATCCTACAGAGCCACTACCAGTCAGAGTAGACAATGCGCCCCCTTGCCCAGATTGCCCGGAGGTTTGGGCTTGGGTGTCATCAATATGTGGATGACACCCAGCTCTATCTGATGTTGGGCGGCTGGTTGGACTCCAGCCCAGAAGATCTGCACCAGGCGTTGCAAGCCATGGCTGGTTGGCTCCGACTGAGTCAGCTGAGGCTAAACCCGGCAAAGATGGAGGTCCTGGGTTTGAGTCGATGTGGTTTGGGGTTGGGGCTCCTGCTCCTGACCTTTGAGGGGGCGCCTTTGGTGCCAGCGTTGGAGGTTAGGAGTTTGGGGGTGCTCCTGGACTCCACATTATCCATGGAGGCCCAGGTAGCAGCCACTGCCAAAGCGGCCTTTTACTATCTTCAGCTGGCTCGGCAGTTGGTTCCCTTTCTCGACCGCGACGACCTAGCCACAGTGATCCATGCGACATACACCTTGAGGCTAGACCATTGTAACGCACTCTACATGGGGCTGCAGCATCGCCTTTGTCGCAAATCTGGAAGCTGCAGCTGGTGCAGAATGCTGCAGCCAGGCTGTTGATGGGCCTTCCTAGTGGGGCACACATCCAGCCTGTGCTGAAAGCGCAGCACTGGCTGCTGATAGCATACCAGATTCGCTTCAAAGTGCTTGTTTCTTATCATTAAAGCCCTAGATGGCCAGGGTCCGCCATACCTACGGGACCGCCTTTCCCCATATGTTCCCCAACGAGCACTACGGTCCGGGACTAAACATCTCCTGGTGGTTCCAGGAGCGGTGACTAGGGCTAGGGCTTTTTCGGTGGAATGAGCTCCCAGAGGAGATCTGGGCCCTGCGGGACCTTGCACAGTTCCGCAAGTCCATTAAGACAGAGCTCTCCCGCCAGGCGTTTGAGTAGAAGCCGCCACGACTGTTACCATCTGTCTACGACTATTACTATCTGTCCTAGCCCTTTATTACCAACTCGCCGTGAGTGCTAAAATGGTGGTACTGCATGGAGCTGTGGCCACTAAGGATACTATCCTGATGACGTTATCTGTTCCCTTGTTAGATATTATGTCGAGCACTTAAGTTGTATTGAATGTTTCTTAATGCAGTTTTAATGTTTTATGTATTGGGCATTGGCCCCATCTGTACGCCGCCCTAAGCCCGTTTGTGGGGAAGGCAGGTTATAAATTTAAATAAATAAATAAAATAAAAAATAAATATTGAATGAAGTGCTGAACAAAATGCAATGTCTACTTGTGAAGCTGCTGGTGTGGTTGCAAACAAAATGGTGGGGAAAACAAGGACTGTACTTGGTGAGGCACACTTGGATTACAGTGCCACAGTGGTACTCCCAGCATCTCATGGACTTGGTTGGTGGTTGTGCAGGTTCGGAAGGTAATAACAGGCATAAATCATGCCTATTGCTTTCTCCCCCACTGCTGGACCCAACATTGCTGCTGGTCCCCTTGGTTACTTGAGTGGTGATTTATTCCCGGGTACCAAGCAAAATGGCGAGGATGTGTGTTAGTATCTGCCTATACCTGAGCTAGATGGACGAAACAAAGCAGCTTTACATGTTCTACTTTACTCATTTTAGTCTCCTGAGTAGTTTACTTTCTACTTTCATCTGCTCTATTTCCAGGAGTTCAGAACATCTGTCCAGTGAACCATCCTGGCTCACTCAGAAAGCAACAGACCACTAAGAACATAAGAAATGAATATAGAAATCAAACTGAAAAGGATAATGGGCTAAATAAGAATAATCATTCTTCATATGATATGATCCTTTCCAAAACAATGCAAATTCTATTAATTCCTGCCTGTCACCCTCATCAATCTTGTGTAAAGAGAAGAATAAGAGATTGGATTTATACCCTGCCCTTCACTCGGAGTCTCAGAGTGGCTTACAAACTCCTTTCCCTTCCCCTCCCCACAACAGACACCCTGTGAGGTATGTGGCGCTGAGAGAGCTCTTTCAAGAACTGCCCTTTCAAGGACAGCTCTTGTCAGAAGTATGGCTTGCCCAAGGTCATCCAGCAGCTGCAAGTAAAGGAGTGGGGAATCAAACCCGGTTCTCCCAGATTATAGTCTGCACACTTAACCACTACACCAAACTGGCTCTCTTATATTATATGCTCCTGGCTGGGCAGAAACCTTCACAGTATAAGGTGAGAAAGAAGTAATATGTATGTACAACATTTCGATGGAGGAAAGAGACCAATATAATCTCCTGGATGGTTTTCCTATCCTTTTTCTCCTATTTCAGTCTTTCCTAAGAATTCAGTACAAATACAAAGTTATCTAATACAAACCATACCATTTATCTGTATAGCTCCATATTGTCTACTGGCAGTGACCCTGAAATGTCCCAGGTGGAAAGGTATCTGTCCCAACCAATACTCCCTCTAAGCTGTGGAGGTTTGTGAGCATAAATTCTACCTTGTGAGCTACTGGCATTAAAGCTGTGAGCAAGCTATTTGGCTACTGCATAAATTAGTTTGCTTCGGAGCCATCCTTCCAGAGCTAAGACAAAAATGTGTGAGCCAGAGGCTAAAAACCTGTGAGCTAGCTCACACTAACTCAGCTTAGAGGGAACACTGGTCCCAACAACAGCAACCCAGGGTCCTAAGTCTGAGTCAGATGCTTAAACATTGCATGGGAGAAGGCTGAACTGGAGCAAACCATGATGCGCCATTGTGCAAGTCACCTAATCAGTATGCAACATTAGTACAGTTATCCAATCTCTGCTGGCATTGACATAAAGGTGTAAAATCTACTATTCTGAGTTGTGTTACCTGACATGTCCATGTTCTTTTCATTGACAGCATTTGTTAGTTTCCCATGTCATGCAAAATCTAGCAAGAGAAGCTCACACTATGAACAAAGCCAAACAATATAGAAAGGCATACCTAATAATTTAAAATGACTGATTTTTTACACTGAACACATTGTAGAGAAATCCTTTTCTTCAGAAAAACAGATTCTCATGATCTGCTATTTATTATCCATGAGCAGCAAGTCTGAAGTCAAATATGAGCAGAATATTGAAGACCAAAGACACAGAAACAATTTTGTGACATAGGTGATCCATTCAATTGATGTCTATTAAAAGTAGGATGAAGGGTATACCTTAAGTCACAGTTAGTGACAGTATTAATAATAGTTAATAATGAACTCTTTTAATACAAACTAGGTTTCCCCAGAACAAAGTCTGAGTCCAGTGGCACCTTTAAGACCAACAACATTTTATTCACTGTATAAGCTTTCATGTGCAAACACACTTCACCAGATACAGCGGAAAGAACTTCCTCAACCACTGTATCTGACAAAGTGTGCTTACACACAAAACCTTATACCTCGAATAGGACTTTGTTGGTCTTAAAGGTGCCACTGGACTCAAACTTTGTTCTGCTGCTTTAGACCAACACGGCTACCCCATCTGAATCAAAGATTTCCCAGTACTTGGTAAACTAGGAAAGCCTGGTGAATATGAAAATATGTTTGATTTTAATGCAAAGGGATTAGTAAATGTTTTGCCTTCAAAATGTATGGCTGACATTTGGAAAACGTTTTGGGCCCATGAGCAAACTGACCCTTCAGAAATCTCCGAGCACTTGTACAGGAATGTTAAAGCCAATTAGCACGTAAAGCAATCAGATTACTGAAAGTTTAACGCAGGTCCAAAACAAAGTTATTGTCATCAAGTGTATGCAGGTTAGAGTTCAACAGAACTGGAGGTTCTGTAATATCTTATGTAGATCGTATTAAGTCTGATTTAAACATGATGTAGGTATGGTAAGACAGCTTCTCTGTACAACTTTTCACAGGCTCAGCATCTCATTTAAACTGTGCTGAAGCTCATGCAAAACAGCTACACGTGCTTAGTTTGCTCGCTAGAGATCCATAGCCACTGCCAACAAAGCAGTAATAGTAATAGTAATAGTTTATTAAGAACAGTCATAAGACCAGCAGAATGAACCAAAATATTAAACACAGAGTCCACAACATAAGAACCTTACAAGCTTAATTCCTAAAATACCACACCGGTCAATTCCATCATTAATGGCTTAAGTTACAGTACATTGCGCTTTTTAATTGCCAGGTAACAATATTTAGCAACATTGCGTGTGACAGAATCATAAGTATCAGCCAGTAAGAACTTCATCACGCATTCCTCGGCATATGTAAGATAATTAGCCAGGGGTTTAAAACGTGCGAGAAGGGGTATCAGCAGCTGCTGTCTCTCTTCATCATACATAGGACAATGGAGTAATATATGGGCGGCCGACTCCACCTGTTCTAACAGACAGGAGCAAATTCTCTGGTGCATGGGAGTCCGGGTATATCTACCATAAAGTACTGCTGAGGGTAACACATCGAGCCGTGCTCTAGTAAATGCCCATCTATGGTTAGGGTTTTTTATAAGTCCAAGGTAAGATGCGGCATTTAAACTTGGTCCCTGCTTTAATCTCTTATAATAGGAAGGCAGGGCTGCATAGTCGTTTTGACCAACAAAGCACACATATGCACTTTGCACAGGTTTTAGTGCAGTTTAAAGAAATTGCTGAGTCTGTGCATAGTTGAACCCACTCACTCAACCATAAGCACAGCCAAAGGACAAGCATGCACAGCCAGAAATGTGTAAGACGTTTTTGTAGCCAATCGCTTGAGCAGCAGGAAGCAGGCTGTTTTTGCACTTTCTTGTGCAGTCCCCGCTGCTCAGATGTTTTTGCAGTTTTTGTGGGGAACAGAAAAGCAGAGTTTCAAGGGACATGGAGTGCCTTTACACCCCTGCTTTTTGCTCTATCCACAAACCACCATGGACTTCTTTAAAAGTTTGTGGAAGTACCCTGAACTGGATAGCCCAGGCAAGCCTGATCTCGTCAGATCTTGGAAGCTAAGCAGGGCTACCCCTAGTAAGTATTTGGATGGAAGACCTCCGAAGAATACCAGGGCCAGGAGGCAGGGGTAGGCTATCAAGCCACTTCTTTGAATGTCCTCCATACCCCAGAGGGAGTTGCCAGAGGTTGCCATGACTTCCAGGCATGGGCACACACACACAAATACAAAAAAAAAAGTTTGTGGAAGTTGGTTTGTGAATCATTAATTTCAGTTTGCGAACCACAAACAGGGCAAAATTTGTGACAAATTTTGTTCTGTGGTTCGGTTCGTGCGCATTCCTAATCCCTGTAGCTGTCCATACACTTCTTCTATAACTGTTTTAAGATTATGGCCCAGATCATTCTTCTACTCAAAGGTTCTAAAAGACAGTAGGGGATATGTGCCTCCCATTCTAAACATGCTTAATTAGATATAGCCTGCTGTGGTCTATAAGGCTTGCTTGTTAAGTATGTGTAGAAGTGTAGCCAGAGATCCCCATCCTATTCATGTTTCTCAGAAGGCTTATTCCCAAGCAAATGCACAAATTGCAGCCAAACTGAGTTATTAAAAACAGAGATCCAATTATACCCAAGGGGGCCTCACCAAGTAGTGGTCTCATTTGTTACCTTTCAGTTAAAATACCTTTTCCTGGTTTTTGGTGCAAACAGAAGCCAGTTTTAATTGTATTCACCTTGGGTACCAGAGCAGATTAGGGTAACCACTGTTTTGCCATCCATCTAGTTTACCAAAAAGTGACCTGGCTAAGCAGACAGAGGTGGTTTTGGAGCTGGTGTTGAGGACCACCAGGATGATACTTCTGGGGTATGTCAATGTCCACACTGAGGCAACCTTGTTATCATGGCTGTCATGGCAAACATGGGACAGACCCAGGTTGTCATGGATCCAAAGCATGAAAAATTCAAACAATGAATTTACTTTTTTTTACCAAGCAAATGGTAAAAAAGAACATAAAGATTAAGCCTTTGTCATGGATTAGTCATTTCCTGCTAATGGCATCATCTCTTTCTCACAAGTTCAGCAAACTAATTTGGATGGTTTGGCCAAGAATCATAGATCCTAAAGGATTCTGGAATGCAATGTTGAGTGTTGAGAGTCTCTTTAATAATTATGTTGAGGTCTTAGTTGAGGCCTACAATGATGAGTTATCCAAAGCTTTACACAACACTGTCTTCAAATTCCTCTACTAGTTTACAAAAGGTTCCTGGCTCCTTGGTTTACCAGTGAGTTTGGGAAGCTGAAAGGAACCATGTCTTGAGTGACAATGGTGAAAAAATCCTGATCACTCAGACAGAGCATGCCACATAGACCATTTGAAGATCTATGAGGTGGAGATGGCTACAGAAAAGGGTTTTTTGAGTGAGTGAGCAGTTAGGTATGATGACATTGCATCAGTTTGTTTTGCTTATAAACGCCACCTGATCTGATTCATCTGGGATACTGATTTGGATAAAGATAGGCTGTCAAATCTGTAAGGATATCTTTTGACTGAGCAATGTTGATAGGATACTTGTGTGTCCCTCAAGAAGACGGTTTTTAAAAATATATCTACATTCACCCATTAAACAAGATTGTCGGGAGCTTTGGGATTGTGTCAGCATATTTATGAGACACAGCATTTTTTCATTCCATAAGCTTTTTGAAATATCCTGTGATGATGCCCAGATGTTGTTGTCAAGTGGCTAACAGAAATGAATCCAGGTAAGATAGAGGTAATTCTGGTTGCTACAACTGATGCTCTGGAAATTACTATACTGCCTACATTAGATTGAGTCTTTTTTAACTGATTTGGTTAAAAGCTTACAGGCATTTTGCAAATAGCTTTGTTGTTGGAGAAGAATGTTAATATGGTAGTGAAGAATGCCTGTTTCCAACCGCATCAGTGTAGAAATCAATTTTCCTCCAAGACCCAGCGAATCTGGCGATGCTGATTTATCTATCTGTCTAATGGGGGGGGGGGGGTAAATCCCTCCCAAAAACATACCATTGTCTTTTTATGCACAATCAATGAACTTACTTCCTCTGTCTGCATTGTCATCATCCAGGAGCTGTTTTGGGCGCAGCCACATTGGTAGCAGCCTCTGGGAGCTGTTCCAGGACCTGCCGCATGGGCAGCCAAGCCTGAGAACTGCTCCAGGCCCAACCACACTGCCATGTGAGGATGAGGATGAGGAAAGGAGCAGTTGCTTTCTGCACCCCCTCAGCCACTGAGGTGACAAAACCGAAGGGGGGAGTCATCACTACTCACCTGCCCAGCTGGCAAAGATGCAGATGGCATAGGGGGCAGAAGCTATTGCTGTCCCCCATTGACTTGGCAAAGTTAGAGGCTGGGGTGAGCACAGGAGTAGTCACTTCCCCTCCACCAACCTGGCAAAGCCGGTGGGGGGTTGTGTGGAAATTGTCACTGCCTCCCACCAAGCTGGCAACAGTGGAGGGGTTGACAGACAGGGGTGGTGGGACAGAAAGAAAGAATGGGTGAGCATTTGAACTAGTGGGGGTAGAAAGAAAGAGGGGGATGATTGTCAGAAAAGGGGAGGGGGAGACAAAGTAAAGGCAGGGGGAATGGGATGCCCTCTCCTCACAAGTTCCTTGTGAGTCCCAGCTTGTCTTACTATCAAGTTGAGAGTAGATTACTGTCTTGCATTCTACATGGGGCTACTATTAAGGACAAACAAAACACTGGCATTGGTGCAGGTTGTGGCAGCTCAGCTTTTCACTGGAGCTAGCCATTCCCATCATGTAAAACATATTTTAGAAATCCTCATTGGCTCCCTACTGGTTGTTTAAGGTGCTGCTGTTTACCTTTAAAGTCTTTCACAGCCTGTGGCTTGCATACATGAAGGATCATCTCTCCATCCGTCACCCCTTATGAGAATTATTTTGTTGAAAATAGCATTATACAGACTTGCAGGGTCAGCCTTGGCCCAGACACAGGCTTTTCCCATAGTGGTCCCTCCCCTATAGAATGCGCTCTTGGGGTTCAGAATGTTATCTTCATTATAGATTTTAAGGAGGGCATACAAAATGGAACTCTTTAGACGGGTGTTTGATTTGGGCAATAGGTGAGTTATTGGGTTTTTATGATATATAGAACTGCTCCCCCCCCCCCCCCCCCTGCTCTCAGTTGCTGTTTGCATTGTCATTGATATTTTATTGTTTTATATTGATGGCTTTTGTAAAATGCCTTGAGTATCGTTGGGCAATAAGTTCTGGGTACAATTTTAAATAAATAAATAAAACCAGCTCATTTTGCTATGGGTTCATTGAGCTGAATCTTATACATAAGGTCTACTGAATAGAAAGAGCAACATTACCACAGTCTTCCCAAATTTCTTCAGTACTGGACAATTGTCCAGTGTCATTCTTCTAGAATCTGCAGAATCACATATTAAGTCAATTTTGGAGATTGTTCCAATCTCCATCTTCTTTGAAGGAAATTACCATTGCTGCCATTGCAGTTGTCTGCCAGAACAAATACAACTGCAGTAAATTTTCAATTACAGGGAAAAACTATCAGGACAAAAGTGATTGTAAAGCCTGAGATAAAACATTTTATTGGAGCAGTTATATCACTAGTGTAGTATAACACATTTTATGTTGAACAGAAGGTTGAACAGAAAAAAGCCAATAAAAGGTAAACTCTAAAGCATTTGGGATCTTTCCTAGGATCTGAATGAGTATTCTGAATGAGTATAGAGCTAAGCTAACTATTAAATTTGGGGCTAATTTTCTTTGAATAGTTTAATTAGTCACCAGAATCTACATGCTGGCAAAACTATGAACTTGTTAACTGCAATATTCTTTTTCTCCCTATGGCTAGATGAAATAACACTATTTGCTTCCTCTTGATAGAGACAACAGGAAATGCATTCAATAAAACAAGATTTCTAGAAATGGTTCCCATACTTCATTTAAAGGCTTGGTTTATCTTAAATAAGCCCCCAAAACAATCACAAATGTCTTGGTCACTGTATTTTCAAATATATGTACCAAGCAGAAATGGTTATATTCAAATTAATGACATCAAGTCCAATGCACATAAAAAAGGAAATGCCAAGAAAAAGCAGAAGAAAGTAAAATGGATGAATTCAAGTGGGGAAAAATAAAGCTGGAATTGGGGAAGATCGTGCATTAAGATGAAAGAAGAAATAGATGCAATACACAGCAAAGATCAAAGAGCTCCATCAATTCATTCTGAGAGTCAAAATCCAGCTGAGCATTGGAGCCCTGCACACATAATACGAAAGGTTGACTAAAACATAAGGATTAAACAGATGAGCTGTCTCCTGTGGATATACGGCAGAGGGACCCTGCTGAGCCACTTGTAAAGACACTTCGGAATGGTACACCTGCTATTCTGCAGTCAAACCCACAGGAAGTCAGCGTGGAAGAAAAAATAGCCACTTATGTACTAAAGAGCTGTCTTCATGGAAAGTGGAACTGCCTCGTCTGCATGGACTTTTCTTTGATACAAAATGGTACATTTCAGAAAATTATTGTCTAATGACATGATTTTTCTTCCTTGGTTTAACAAACTGTTTACTAAGGAAGGGAAACAGCAGAAACATTATCATCGTCACGCAACTTAGGAATTCACCTAATGTCTTGACTTGGGCATCGTGGTGTAGCCTAGCAATATATGAGTTACTTTGAAGATCAGATCCATTTCTGCCAAACTGCAGGTGCACCATCCGTCCTTTGAGGCATTAAGGACCATTCAGGTACAGCCCATAGCAATTTTTAAGAAACAAATTCCTGTCCTGAGCTCCCAGGACTATAGAAGAAGACTTTACAGTGTTGATCAGCAACTAGTTTTATGAAAAAGCCATTTTGAACATAACTGGTGGCTGGCCAGCACCACTGTGGACTCCCAGCACATCCAGTTGCATCAACTATTGCTGCCTCCCTATGGCCCTCTTGCTTCTGGGTCAGAACTGTGGGGGCTTAGTTTGAACTGCTCATTGGGCTGGATTCAACCCTGGATTTTTAGTTGGTGATCTCTATGCTAACAGATCAGAGAAGATTTTAAAAAACCAAATTTACATTGATGATTTACATTTATGCATATATATCACAGTCCTTTCCATTATAACCTTTAATTAAAAGTTCTTTCTGCATTGGAGGATAATCACTATAGTTGGAACACGGAGAGATGCCCGTTCCCTTTAGTACAGAAGCTAAAGAAAGTAGGAAAGTCCAAGTGGGCTAAGTAGTTTCAGGCAGTGTTCCCTCTAAGCTGAGTTAGTGTGAGCTAGCTCACAGTTTTTTAGCCTCCGGCTCACATATTTTTGTCTTAGCTCGGGAAGGATGGCTCCAGAGCAAACTAATTGATGCAGTAGCCCGGTCACTCACTCACAACTTTAATTCCAGTAGCTCACCAAGTCGAATTTTTGCTCACAAGACTCCACAGCTTAGAGGGAGCATTGGCTTCAGGTGTATATCAGACTGCCTTTAGGCCTTTGAGCAATGGCTGGAATGTAGCATCGGACTATCATATATATGAAAACTGTACATGCAACAGTACATGAATGTAGTGACCACCAAGCTACAGTTGCCAGCCACGGCTCAGTCACCACATTTGTACAAATAGTACATAAAATATGTAACTGTTTTCTAATACATACATAAACTAGTCTGAAGAAGTGAGCAGTGACTCATGAAAGCTCATGCCCTGCCACAGATTTTGTTAGCCTTTAAGGTACTACTGGACTTTTGGTCTTTTCACCAACTAGTCTGGCATGGTTTTTTGCACTGTTTCTTAAGACTTGGGAAAATGGTAGTTCTAAGCTAGAATATGCTTTAAATATAAGTAGCTATGCCACTATCCTAGTTTAAACACTTGCACTTCAACAGAATAAGACTGACTTATACTGTACCCAGAAAATGTTGCGTTGGATAAAAACGATCACGTGTCCAGTATCCATGCTATTCCCCCTTACACAGTCAAGGATGCATGTGCCGTGTACAAAGAAATTATCTTCTGCTTGGGAAACATCTAGACATGTGTTTCCCATTCCATGGAGAACCAGTGTGGTGTAGTGGTTAAGAGCGGTGGACTCTAATCTGGAGAACCGGGTTCGATTGTGCACTCCTCCACATGAAGCCAGCTGGGTGGCCTTGGGTCAGTCACAGCTATCAGAGCTCTCTCAGCCCCCCAAAATGTCTAGCTCAACACAAAAGAGTTAGAACTTAAGGCTGCCGGACAATCTTCAGATCTCCTGGCTATACAACACATAATGCCATGCGATGATTATTAATATTCCCATTCCATTCCAGGCAGGTATTTTATGATATTACACAGATTAACTGTTGTATGTAACAAACTTTGGATAGGGGGGCACCCAATACTCCCTCTAAGCTGTGGAGGTTTGTGAGCATAAATTCTACCTTGTGAGCTACTAGCAAAGTTGTGAGCAAGCGATTTGACTACTGCATAAATTAGTTTGCTCTGGAGCCCACTTCCTGAGCTAAGACAAAAATATGTGAGCTGGAGGCTAAAAAACTGTGAGCTAGCTCTTACACTAACTCAGCTTAGAGGGAACACTGGGGCCACCATATTTTAATAATTTAAAATCATTTCATGGGACAGTGTTTTTTTTAATTTGGTACATATTGGTATTCATAACAGGTCTTAAGTTTAAAATAATTATACATACTAGGTTCATAGCAGGCCAGTAGAATACCGTCAGAATACACTTTTGTGGGAATGCTAGTAAGTAAATGAAATTAAATTTAGTGTTCTGTCGCCTAGATTCATTTGAAGGAACTTCCTGTGGTGCCCACTCAAATACAATCCCTACAAATAAATAATTCAGCAGAAACTGTTATCTTAACAGTTGAAACAAATGCAAAATTATTCCAATTGGTGGCATCATCAAAATGCAGTTCCAGTCGTCACTAGAGGGATACTAGTAGATGGCTGATTTCCTGCATACCGTTTTAATGAGGAAAACACGTCTCCATCATAGGTTTCATCCAATTTCCATAATGATATTAAATGGCATTGGGTAAAAAGAGATGCAAAACACGGTAAGGCAGTATATTTTATCAGATCATGTCTGGGGTAAATTACACAGAACAGCTTTTAAAAAACTGTTTTTGGCATAATAATGTCCTGTGTGAAAGCTGATAAACCAACGCTCAGTCCAGGTTAGACTGAGATTTTGTTTGTGCTCATCCTGGAACTGGGAGATGGCCTACTCTACCTGTGAGTTGTACTCCACCTGAAGAACCAGGTTCACAATTTAGGGATGTTCTTTCATGCACATTTACAGATGGAGGATGCTTAGATTTCATTCACAGCCCATGGCCCCTTTAGCCAGCTTTGCCTGGATTGCCAGCTTCTACCTGTCTTCAGAAAGAGTGATCTGGTCACAGTGATGTGTGCTCTGATAACTCTCTATATGGGGCTGCCCTTGAAGACAGTTCAGAAGCTTCAATTGATCCAGGATGCAGCAGCAAGACGGCTAGGTGGCATAGCCCTCAGGCAATGTGTTATGCCAGTGCTGAAAACTCTTTGCTGGTTGCCTATTTCCAGTCCCAATCCAAAGTGCTGAGTGATCTATAGATTGTATATGGCCCAGGGTCTGGATATTTAATGAACCACCTGCCCCCATACAGTCTGGCCTAGGTGTCACGCTTTTTTATCTCATGTCCTCCTTTGTGTCCTTCTGGCTTCAAAAGTTAGGATAATGTTGCCCTGACCTGGATAGCCCAGGCAAGCCTGATCTCATCTGATCTTGGAAGCTAAGCAGGGCTGATCTGGCAAGCACTTGGAAGGGAGACTTCCAAGGAATACCAGGGCTGGGACGCAGAGGCAGGCAATAGCAAGCAACCTCTCTGAAATGTCCTAGCCCCACTAGGGGTCACCAGAAGTCAACCACGACTTCCAGGCATACGCACACACATGCACAAATACCCACCCCAAAAAATTAGGATGGGCCAGCCTCTGGAAAGCACTTCACACCACCTTTTTTTCTGGTACCAATGTTATCTAGCTTTCCATGCTTGACCAAGATACTTTTCTTTCCGATTGTCTTGAATTCATGGTTTGCCAATCAGTTTGTTCTTCCCCTTTAGATTTTGTTGCTAGTCACAGCTCTTTGAATGTGAATGGTTGCTGTGGGTTTTAACAACATTTTAGTTAGTTGCTGTATGTTGTTTTTGGAATTTGTTTTCTTTTTAGGGTCTGATGGATTGCATTGTCTTTGGGAAAAAAAGATGATTTTTACTTGAAAACTGCCTTCAATGAAGAGGCAGTATAAAATATTTTAAATAAATACATAAATATTACTACTCTTTCTTATCCTTTATGCAGCATGATATTATGTTGCCTGCACAAAAGTATTATTGTTTCCATTTTATGGAAAGCCATGAAAGTAAACTGTTATTCAGGCAACAGGTGAGTCTGTAGCAGAGATGAGAGCTGAATTCAGCCAGATTCAGACATCTCCAGTTCCATCCTAACAAAGTAGCACTTTTCTGAATCCACTGACACCAATGGCCTTAGGAGGGTGTAACTGCTTAGGATGGCATTGTTGTCTTTGCATGTTTATGAGAATTGGGATTAGGCCTCAAAAGGTAAAATATGTCATTTGTTAGTCTGTCATTGCATATACACAGTGCAATCCACAGCAGAGGTACACCCTTCTAAACCCATTGACTTCAATGATTTTAGAAGGAAATGTGTGCTTAGGATTGCACTGACAATATATATGCACTGACAACCCAATATTAAGTCCTTACCCTTCCACTACAAAAGAATTCACATTTGTATATGTAACAACTCGCATCATTAAAATGGATTAGCCAGTTCTACCATGACAACAAGGAACCAGTTTTCTGAACTGAGCATAAACCTGCTAGATATCTAACCACTGGACTACATTTCCTCCCATAACAAAGTCTGCAAGGTAGAAACATAAACAGAGGCAGCATTTCAAAAATAAACCAGAGACCTTTAAGAACATAAGAACATAAGAGATGCCAATGTTGGATCAGACCAAAGGCCTATCCAGTCCAACACTCTGTATCACACAGTGGTCAGAAATACCAGGTGCCATCAGGAGGTTCCCCAATGGGGCCAGGACATTAGAAGCCCTCCCACTGTTGACCCCCCCAAGCACCAAGATGACAGAGCATCACTTGCCCCAGAGTCCCTATCTATACCTTGTGGCTAATAGCCACTGATGGACCTCTGCTCCATATGCTTATCTAATTCCCTTTTGAAGCCGTCCATGCTTGTAGCCGCCACCACTTCCTGTGGCAGTGAATTCCAAGTGTTAATCACTCTTTGGGTGAAGAAGTACTTCCTTTTACCCGTTCTAACCCGACCGCTTAGCAATTTCATGGAGTGCCCACGAGTTCTTGTATTGAGAGAAAGGGAGAAAAGTATCTCTTTCTCTACCTGCTCTTTCCCATGCATAATCTTATAAACCTCAATCATGTCACCCCTCAGTCCTTTAAAATCTGTAGGATTAGAAGGGTGTAATTCTATTTGGGATTGCACTGCAGGTCACTGAAATGATGTGTAACTTTAAAAATGCTTCTATATTCCCATGTGGCAACAATTGTGTATGTTCGCCTGTTGCTGGGGGAGGGGTACTATGTGCAATCACACCCTTCATTCTTGTTTAGTTGACAGGACAATCTTTTTATGGATCCATATACATCTGTTATATTTTGTTTCCAGGTTATCTACAGCCTGCAGATACAAGAGCTCTGATTGTTTACCACAAGGGAGTAATTGGTAACAGCTAAATAACTCCAAAGAGACTGATTTGAGAGCTCTCTACCTATTACAAGGAATCAGGTGGTTGATCGTTCTGTCACTGCACAGCCAACATTCTGATGCATCATAGAAAGCAAAACTTGAATGAATGACGGAATATATATAAGATTCAGGTGGGTAGACATGTTGGCCTGAAGCAGCAGAACAAAATTTTAGTCCAGTGGCACCTTTAAGACCAACAAAGTTTAATTCTGGGTATAAGCTTTCATGTGCATGCACACTCAGACTTTGGAATGAATACAACAATATTTTAACATGCAATCACCAACATTAATTAGCCATAATTGTATTCATAGAAACTTGATTTATATTTACAAAACAGAAATGAATGTAAATAGTTGGCAATTTGCAGCATGATCAAGCTATTTCAAATGTAATTACAGAAAACTAGCGCCAAATATATTAGTCAGATTCATGTGAAAATATATTGGCAGTTTCAATACTAAACCCTTTAAAAAGAGAGATTTAACATAAAGGCAACCGCCGGCTTTATGCAATACTTGATTCATTCTTGGGGGTTTTTTGTCATCATATTTCTGCAAAAACATCCAAGCCTTCACTTTTAAAAAAGCCTCTAAGAAATACTTTTCAGGCATGTTATTCTAAAGGTCTCATTCAACTCAACGGGATTTATTTCTGAGGCTAAAACTAGGCATTATGTAAAATATCTAGTAATGCCAAATCTTTACAAAGCAGGGAGGTGGGAAGATTTAAATTACAGCGCAGGCAGGCAGGAGAGGCAGCTGAATTTTTCTCCCACCCACACATATCCATACTGCTTTTTAATTTTTTTTTTTCCTGAAGAGGTTGCTTCTGGTCATGGAACCCCACCAGAAGAAAACAGCTTTAAAGGGTACTTAATGAGAAGCTGCATGAATGGGAAAAGAGTTTATCTCCCTGTTCCCATCCGCCTATGTTGCTCCTTGAAGTTCTTTCTAAATCCAGACTTTGTAGGGATTCATCAGCCACCTGATATTGAAAGAAAGGTCTACAGACACCATGTCTAGTTTGACACTGAGTAAAAATGCAAAGGATTTGCGTGTAAGGCTTATACAGTACAGGAACCCAATCCATTGCAGAGGGTTAGGTTCAGGATTTCCAAAACCAAGTTTTTCCCCCTCTCTCTGGAAACTGGAACACACTCCAAGGCATGAATATAAACAGGAGCATCCTTTGGTACTGCCATTACAGTAGCCGAGACAAACTAGCATGCAATGTTATGGTTGTCTGGTGGAGAGAATGCAGGTATTACAAAGGCCTTGCATCAAATTCTGCTGTGACCCTGGTGCACAGTTACTATATTAAGGGCAAGATTTGAGTCCAGTAGCACCTTAAAGACCAACCAGATTTCCAGGGTATAGGTTTTTGAGGGTCACAGATCCCTTCGTCAGGTACCTTAGCCTCAAAATCTTATACCCTTGAAATATTGTTGGTCTTTAAGTTGCTGCTGGACTGGAATCTTGTTCTTGTACTGAAGACCAACACAGCTACTCACCTGAAATTTGTATTTAAGGAGACTTTCATCTCCATACAAAAGCAAACAAGGCTCTGCAAGCCTCACACTGAATGCTACCCCATAGCTGAGTCAGTGCTACCAGAGGATTGTTCCATTGTATTACAGCTGGACAGAAGATCCTGTAAAATCTTAATTTGTCATTAAAGAGACATTTCTTCCTTCCCAACTGTGTATGAACAAGCAAGATTTCTCTCCTAAAAAGTTAAAAAGTCATTATTCTAAGTTTAAAGGTAATAAACAACATCTGAATTTTCACTCTCCAAGGCAAGTTTTGCTTTTTCAACAAATAGAGTGAAAAATAGCGACTCATAAATCATGTTGCATTATTGTGCTTTCAAATGACACTCATGTATCATCTTATTACCAGCATATCTCATTTTTGTTCCTTATAAATATTGAGAGATCCTTCATAAATCACTTATTTGGGCATATTTTCAGTTGGACCACAAACAGTAAACTTGAACTTAAGATATCACATGCCTAAAGACTGTTAATTAATTTCTGGCTCCAGTATGGGTAACAGGTTTTGTTTCTATAATTAGGCAAATGTTTATGAATAAACTTGATATTAAAACAATCAAGATGTATCCCTCCATTTTTGAACTCACATTTGTATTCCCCTATTTTACAGTGCAATCCTCAGCACAGTTATACCCTTCTCACTCCACTGAAAGCAATGTGCTTAGAAGGGTGTAGCTCTGCTTAGGAGTGCATGGTGAGATAATTGTTTGTACTTTAGATATTTTAATATCATATCCCTAAAATATAGCACCATTTAATGGTTTCATTATTTATTTCAATTTTTTCATGTTTATGTTTGCCAGCTGCCTTGAAAAAGATTTGTGCAGGGCTAGAAACTGTATTTGATCATTGGAGTAGGAGAAGATGAACAGGCTGGCAGAGGGGTCTAGCTGAGCAGATCCAAATCCCCAGTATGCCTTGAAAAAGGGTGAGGGGCTTGTCCAGGCTTGTTAAGATGTTATCAATAGGTTCTGGCATGGTCAATTCCTTATTCCTATCCCATTTTCCTTTAAGCAACTCAAAAGACAGCAGATTTTAACCTGTAGCTCTCCAGTGCTTCAGCTCCACCATCGATTAAACAGGGCTCCAGTTAATCAGTAAATAATAGCACTTTGCGCCATACAGTGCGTGGCATCCCAAGCGTCAAGCGGAGCTTAAGATATAATCACCTGAGCCTATATAGCTTGTGGTTACCACAGAGGCGCTGAAGGGAAATTCTAATGAGAAACCATTATTAACATATTGGCAGGCTACTGCCTTGGTGTTTAACATTAGAATTGCCGACTATGAAGTTTACAATCATTCTTTTAAGGATAGAATGCTTACCTATAAATGGTTGGACAGTTGTGGTAAACTGGGGGGGGGAACCCCTATTAATAGGAAAATAAAATTTCTATCCACAATTCAAAAAGTTTTAGTTGCTTTAAAAATAAATAGTTTCCCCCATTGATTTAAACAAATTACTGTGATGTCAAATTTCCTGGAAAAGGAAGAATTCTATTTTTGGTGACCTGATAAATGGCCTTGAATATTTAAGAGTTTTCCATGTTGACTGAAGATGGCCTTGGCAAGCTAACAAACATCTACCCAAGGAAACTGGTCAATAAAAATTAGGTTATGTTGTACTTTTATTGCACTGCTGAAATACATAATAACAAAGCACACAAAGATAAAATCCTGAGAAAATCTGGTATAGATAAGACATCGACTTCCAAAGGGGCTAAAAGCTTATTCTGAACAGGATGCCACATACAGGGTGCGGTCAGACAGCCTGCCGGGAGCGGTTTAAACTGCTCTGGTTCCAAGTGGACTAATTTGATCAAGCACAGTCACACTCACTTCCCTCACCGTCCAACACATCGCTCCTGGGCATCCAAACTAGGCGCGCAGCAGCATGTGTCGGCGGTTTTTAAAATTATTATTATTTTACATTTTGCGCATGTGCATAGGCAGCCATCCACAGAATTGAGATTTTTGCGCAGGCGCAGAACACCCTGTCCCGAAAAGCATGCCCTGAAGGAACACTGCCCTTTAAACTTTTACAGCGAAAAAGGCCTCCGTAAGGTCCCAGACTCGTCCGAAGCCTAAAACTAATCAACTTTTTTGTTTGTTTGTTTTATTAATGCTGGGGCGAAGTTTCGCCCAAGCGCATATTGCTGAAGCTAAAAAAAAATGGTGGGCAAAAAGCGGAAGCCTTGGGCTTCCCAGCAGAAGTGGCTCTACACCGGTGGAGAGCGATCACATGGGGAAAATGCGGCTGGAACTGGAGCCCTCAGGAAAACACCATTTGGGGACCTAGTAGCAAACTACACCGGTTTAAAGAGTGTTTGGGACAGTTGGCGACGGCTCAGGACGGGAGGCAGATGTTGCCTGTGTGATTGTGCATAAGTACTCTGTTTCCAACCAGCATCTATACAAGCTTAAATGGCCCGTGTGACTGCACTCACATAGTGGCAAATCTGTGTCAATTAAACTTCGTATACCTGGTAGGGAGCCATGGCCAATTCTGACTTCCCAGTGCTAATACCTGAAGCCTATCACCCTTTGTTATGTATTTATAACAAGTTTGTAAGGGCACCCATAAAACATTGTGTAGGTTGCACCTTTAAATATAATGTGTAATGCAACTCTTTGGATGAAGAAAAGAAGCTTTACACAATATGGCCTTCATAAACCAAGTGATTAGCAGTGCAATCCTCAATACACATCCTCCTAAGCCTATTGACTTCAAAGGACAAAGTTCAAATAACATCTGAATCAAATTGTTTGGGTTTGGGGTTCAAAGTCACCATTCTGACTGTGAATCGGTTTGCAACTCTGGAACAGTACAAATTACAATATAACCCGTGGCAGAGTTATACCGATCTATGTCCTTTAAATTAAATGGTTATAAATGGGAGTAACTCTGCTTTGGCTTGCCAAACTAAAAATCAGTGCTTAACATTCAGCAACACAGTTTCTTGGTTCTTGCTGAGCTTGCTAGTAACTTAGTTCTTATGCAGGCTAGATCTCTGGCCAAACCACCAAAGTGATTGCTTGGGGTGGCACAATGGGGAGGCCCACAGCACACAGCAAGAGCTTGGTTCACTTCCAGCCTACAGGGACCTGGCCAGAACCAACATAGGAAGATATCTTGCTTGGAGCGGCAAAATACCATGAACAAAACCTAAATTTATGTGCTGTAGCTTCTGAATTAGCCAGCCAGTGAACTGACCTTGTCATTGCTGAAAAGCAATGGAAGTGTTTTCAGAGAATGGCTAGTCATAGAATTAAGGGATTAGGAAGCACTGGGGGACAGGAAGCATTAACTGCAGTTCAGAAAATTGTTTCATTTTAAGGGCAGTTTCTTTTTAAGGACACACAATTCTTTCTTTTTGAAATCAAATGTTTGCACTTTGACTCATTGAAAGTCAAAATGTCAAGAGTATGCCATCTAAATTTTAAATCTGAAGGACAAAACACTTGGCTATTTTCCACAAGTTTTTAGTCACCGGCAGTTTTAACCACATTTAAATTTACTTCACCATCCAGTAATGACCATGCCTCTAATCTCCAAAATGTTTCAGCTTTATCATCAGCCCATGAATTCATTAATTTCTTTATTAATTCAAATGATTTTCTTCAATTTCACATATGCCCTGAGGCTGTCTTACCAAGATCAACTCCCTCTGTGTTCCATAAAATTGTAATCAATCTCTATTATAGTCATGAAAATGGTATTTGTCACTTTGCTGAGGAAAAAAAAAATCAATATGTCTTCTAGGGCAGAACAGGCATTTAATACATCGAACTGATGCCTGTTAGAGAAATTTAGCTTGCCAGCAACTCGAGACAAGCTAATAGAAATCCAGAAAATTTGTTGATGGTTGGCAGCTGAATATACAGACATGCCTGAAAAATTAATATTGGGGCATTGAGAATGGGCTGTCATTTCATATGCTGAAGAGAAAATGGATTTAGACCAGCAAATCCCAGTGGAAATCCTTTTCCTCTTTAAAGATAAATTCCCTGCAAAGTGTGGACAAAAATGAGCATGTGCTTGCATTATCCTTTTGGGCTGGCAGCATATCTTTCAGCAGCTGAAAGATTCTTATGTATATATATCAATATACCTAACACTCAACATGGCCAAATCTGTGGATACTTAAATCCAGAGACTGGAGCCATGGACAAAGAGTGCCTGTAGCTTTAACAAACAGATGTCCTCATTATCTTTTGCTTGGCAACAACAGAATCATCAGCATTCAAGCTTTTGTTTTGTCAGGTCTTTCAAGGTCTGCATTGGCCTTTGAATGAGGACTCTTCACGGCTGAGTAGCAACCCCCAAGCAACCTGATACCATGTGACTTGCATGACTCCTCCAGGACTGGTTGATTGCTGATGTTCAATAGCAACAACCGCACAAAATCCAGTGTGATGTAGTAGTTAGAATTTTGGATCTGGAAGACCCGTGTTTGAATTACTGCTCTGATATGGAAACTCACTGGGTGACATTGGACCCATCACATATTTGCAGCCTATCTTACCTCCCAGGGTTGTTGTGTGGATAAAATGGAGGAGAGAAGAATGATGTGAGCTGTTCTAGGTCCCCATTGTGGAGAAAGGTGGGGTATAAATGAAATAATAAATATTATAGCTGGAGATGGGTGGCAGATAAAAGTTGGTGGGTGGGTTGGAAGGAGAGCTGGAAGCAGGGAAAAGTGAAGATATGGGAGTTGCCAGGAGGAGGGAAAGGGTAAATAGTTTCGGGGAGGGGATACAGGGAAAATAACGTACCCCCTTCCTGCAAGTCCTTCTAGGTTCCCCACTGCAACTGGGCCATAATTTTCCTGGGCAGAGGGTGCCAGGTTAGGGAAGAAAACAGCTGATAAAGGTAGGTGTTAAGGAGAAAGGAAGCAGGAAAGGGCTATGGGTTTTTGGGGGGAAGAATACAGGGGAAGGGGGAAATGAGATGTACATCACAAGTCCTTGCAAGTCCCCTGTGTTTGTGTGTGTGTGTGCGCGCGCGCACATGTGCATGTATATAATGTCTTCTCTGTGTCTATGGTATTCTTAAATGAACTTTACTAGGCCACAAGGAAAATTCCAAGGACAAATGTTTTAACAGTTAAAATGCCATTACAATGGTAACATGTAAAATATTACTTAATTTGTGAAGAATTTAATACTATTTTAGGCACCCCGGGGAAGCTCTATTCATGAGAAGTAATGTTTTGTTCAGGTTGAATATTAATCTGACACATTCTTCTTCTCTCTGTCAGGTAACCGCAATTATTTCAATTGTGTTTTACTTTAGAAGTCACCATACAGTCTGCAATCAAGGTTGAGAATTTTGGTGTATGCACACAAAGGCTTCGTTTGTAGAGTGCTTTCAAAAGAAGGGGATGCTGTTAGGGAATGGGGACAGAGAGCACAGTCCAGAATCCTGCCAGGAAAGGCCATTGGTTGGATTTATTGGTACCCTTACTGTCAGGGAGGAATTTTCCATTCACAGACAAAGGAAGGTTTGACTCTTGAAAGCTTATATCCCGAAAAACTTGTTGGTTTCTAAGGTGCTACTGGACTCAAATCTAGCTGTTCCATTCATGGAAGCAATCGTATAAAAATAACAGCCATTAGGTAAAGCCCCATTTTTACCTGGAGGGAATGGGTTGATATTTGACTGGCTGGGAAGTGGATAGTCTTAGGATGGAGGTTCAATTAAATGGCCTTTTCAGCTCTTGTAGCCTCCCACAGAAGAATCAGTGGGAATCTTTGAATATAAGCTAATTATGAAGGCATTCCTATATTTTGCTGGGAAGTTGGGATGAAGCACTATCCTTGGGGCTCGGAGATACTTTCTCTGACATATTTTGTACTCTTCATTTTTGGACTCAAAGGAAAGTCTTAAGTCACTGCAGAAGTAGAAGTCCCTCATTCCTTTTTGCCTAAATATTTTAAGTAGATATTGCTCTCTCTCTCTCTCTCTTTTTGACTCCTAGACCTAGAACTTAAGTCACATTTCCAGCTTATAAACATCACCTTAAAAATGAATACAAATATGATGGTTCAGCCATGCAAAGCTAGCTAAATTCCATTGTCCACCAGACAGCTCCAGGGGGGAAAAACCTACAAAAATGAACACATGCACTGAAACATTCATCAACATGGAATGGGTAGTTTTCCAGGTCGACTGTGCCCCAAATCAACTTTATATTAAGACACTCATAAATTTGAAACCCAAATAAAACAACAATCAGTATCCTTCCCAGTAAGAACTATAGGAATCAGTGTTTTGTGACATTATCAACATTCTCAGTTATTTTCTGCATGACAGGAAATTTTTGTAATTCAAATATGAATGCCAAAGTAGCATCACAGGTGATGATATACTGCAGGTGACTGAAAGTATCAGCTATTTTCATCAGTATTGTAAGATGTTATGTCCATTTATATGATTAAGAAAAGGGTATATCTATGATATAGTTTCTGATTGTCACATAGTTGTGTTCTGCTATCATCTCAATTCTTCATACATTTTCTTGAAGGGAAAAATTGTGCCAACCAAATTGATGTTTGGAAGAGTTGCACGTGTCACTGATGCTGTTTAAAGGCATATTTCATGCTCTCCCCTCCCTGTCTTTGGTTGTGTAGTCAAGAGGCGTAATAGAGGCATTAAGTATTAATATTTCCATAATCGGTATTCTATACTCAGTATGCTGAGCCCTGAGGGAAATATTCTCATTGATTTTCTTGAGATAATTTGCAAACACCCTATGAGTGTGTTTCACCTGTTAGAAAGCACAAATTCCACAGAGAGGAGGGGAAAGCAAGGTATTCCTTCAATAGAACTGACATGCAAGAGTTAACAGACATGAATTTGAAACAAATGTGAGCATTCCATGAAGGTTAAAACCAGATCATATTTATATGAATTGAAACTGGGGAAGGTAGCCATTAAGGAGCTAGAAAAGATCCTTAAGCATAGGAATGTGTCACTGGCAACCAAGATCAAGTTAATTCATGTCATAATAGTCCCCATTATTATCTATGGGTGTGAAAGTTGGACAATGAAGAAAGTAGATTCCTTTGAAATGTGGTGTTGGAGGAGAGTTTTAAGAATACCATGGACCTCCAAAAAGACAAACCAGTGGGTTCTAGACTAAATCAAGCCTGAACTCTCTCTAGAAGCTAAAATGACTGGAGGCTATCATACTTTGGTCACATTCTGAGAAGACAAGAGTCACTAGAAAGACAATAATGCTAGGAAAAATTGAAGGCAGCAGGAAAAGAAGAAGACCCAACATGAAACAGATTGACTGGATCAAGGAAGCCACAGCCCTCAGTTTGCAAGACCTAAGTGAGGCTGTTAATGATAGGACATTTTGGAGGACATAAATTCATAGGGTCAATATAAGTCGAAAGCAACTTGATGGCACAACACATACACTTATGCATTCAAAGCGATCTAACCTTTCAAGTATTTATTTCTTTAATCATATTTTTAACTAATGAGTTAAAAGTCTTCTACTAAATCTTAATTACTAGATGTAACTGAAGAAACTGTGGTCTGTGAATTAAGATACTGGGATGTGGGACAACTGCATATGTTTCCAAGGCCTATTGAACTTACATTTTTCATTCTGCATTGTCAACCTGCTACTCTGATTTGAATGAATAATTTCCTACCTGACTCATTCAGTTATCTCACATTTACAAGCTGTAAATGGCATAAAGCCATGGTACTCAGCCATCATATCCGTGCCTGTTTTCTTCATTCCTCCCGTAACTTTTCTACTGTGATCCATTGCAAAGTCTAAGTAGCGTAAGTGCACTTGCTCATTCTTTCCTCTCTTTATGTTCTTGTTTTTCTTGTTATTCTACTGATGTAAACAGTAATTTCTCTATATAAATAGTAGTCAATGACAACAGAGGTACCTTTTTGTTACCAGAGGTACCTTTATGTGTCTGTGTGACTGGATACAAGGGTGGTCAGTAGGAATTGGCTAAACAGAAATGAGTTAGATTTTTGATATGAAGTTGGATCCACACCTATTCAAGTTAGAAAGTCTGTCTCTTCTGCAATTCCATTAATAGTTGTAAGACAAAATATTTTGAAGACAGTATGGAGTCTGATGGCTTCTGCAGCGTGTTGGTTCCTGGGTCCAGGGGTCTTTTAGGGATGACAATTCATAAGGGTTCTGCTGGGTGTTTCATTAGTTTGATGTTTCAAAATTTCTGTGCTTTATGTGGATTTTTTGGATCCCAGATGCCAAAGAGAAAGGAGGGCTTTTAACTATTATAAATAAATACATGGATACCTTTGAAACATAGTTTGATTTTCCAGACTTTTCCACCTCCCCCAAAGCATTTCCAAATGATGTTTCCAACCTCATTGTATTTAAAATTCTCTGAAGCAGGGATGACTATTGTTAATGATTCATGAACTTGCTCTACTTCTGAAGCAGTATTATCTGGCCCTGTACATCCATGCAAATTGAAGCAATGTGTGGTATAAAGTTTGCTCATATTTTATTCACAGGAAAAAGAGCAAGGGTTTAAAACTGCATGGAACACCAATGTTGAACACTTTAATTTTATTTTGCATATAAAGCATATGTAATATGCACATATATAATATTATACTTAGGCCCCTGTGTAACATAACTTGAAGACTATATTTCTAGATATCATCAGCTTCACTATGGAATCTAATCATTCAGAGGACAATAAATTTCATGCTCCTAATCCCTAAATGAAGACTAAAACAACCCAAAGTTTAAAAGTTGCCTATACCTGCTTTAAAGAATTGTGTCCTGCTTGATCTTATTCATTAGTGAAAAAACGAGCACTTCCAATTTTTGTGTATTATTTTAAAATAAGCATCAGCATTTTTTTAAAAAATTGTAAGTTTGAGAGCACAACTACAACAGCTCTGCCTCATTATTTTCTGGGAGAACATGAAGATGGAGCTTGATTTAATCCCAGTTGTGTTATTGACCTGTTAGAGTCTGGCCACTTGTGATAACAACAAAGTTTGATTGCCAGCAAACAGCCTGGATTTCATATAAATTAAGGAGGGACTATATACCCTATAGTGTTCCTGGGGTCATGTATTTACAATTTGTGACATTATCTGCTGTCCATAAGAGAATGGCATTATCTTCTCATTTAAATCAAACATTTCCTCATACCTGCCCCTGTGTTGTAGTAATCATGCTTTAGTATACAGCAGTGATTAGTGATTTCCAATTCAAAAAAATTCCATTTAACCTCAGGATCTGACCTTGGCTTTGTTATCTCTGTGCTCAAACTTCAGAACTATCTGGTTCTAACTAAAAAAAGAACTCAAGCGGTATTCAGGCTGCTGAAATTTGTCATTGTGTCTTTTGGTAAACTATTAGACTAGAGAACCAGTGTGGTATAGTGATTAGGATCTGGGAGACCCAAGTTTGAGTCCCTACTCTGCCAGGGAAGTTTCATGAGTGACCTTGGACCAGCCACAGAGTCTCAGCCTAACCTATCTCACAGGGTTGTTGTGAGGATACAATGGAGCAGGGGAGAATGTTGTATAATATACCCTGGCTAAATTGCAAAGTGCCATCGAGAGTGCTGTGCATCACAGAACAGCCTCCACAGCATACAAAGAGAGTCACAAATGGAAACAAGACTGGGGATCTGTTAATATTTCCTGACCATAATGTGGTCAGGAAATATAGCAAATACTCCATGTTCTTTCAAGCGACCAAAGTAGGGATCTCATTTGGTCCATGTAATTAACAGTGAAATCCTATGGCAAGTTACTCCCATCTAAATTTTAAAACATCAGTGGGCTTAGTAGAGTAACTATGCATAGAATTGCAATGTAAAATGGGCAAGCAGGATGACCTAAATATCTAAATATCAGCAAAACAATAGAACACCAATATGAGGCTCAATCAAAATGGATGTGAACATTCAGATTCTCTTTAAGCATGTCAGGGTGATATTATGGAAGACAGGTGTTGTCATGTAAATCTAATATTCCACCCACCCACCCCCATAGATTACCTGTCTAGATAAGAAAGGCAACCTTACTGACATGTAAAGAATTGTGTGACACAACGTGTCTTGATTAAATCTCAGTGCAATAAGAACAAAACCCCACTCAAATATTTTTAAACAACAGGGGACTAAAGGATTCCAAAGCTATATCATTATAAACAGCAGCGGTAGCCATAGATACAAACAAATCATTATAAATGAGAAACTGTGCACAGTAGAAAATATTTCACCAAGCAATTTGGGCTTCAATGTGGAAATATCCTAGTATCTCTAATTGGTTTCACATTTTAAAAAAAAATGTCTAACAGTGCAGTCCTAAGCATAGTGACACTCTTCTAATGACCTCCATTGGTTTAGGGTTATAATTCTAGTTAGCACTTAGCACTGTTTTTAACTTATTCTTGTAATAACCCATATCCTATTATCACCACTAACTTCAGCCATACTGAAATATCTGGATTCTTTAAAAAGTACCTCCCTTTTCCCTGCCGGTGTGTGTTGGAGCTGCTCAATAGACATATAGGACATAGAGGGGAATGAACTATCTCATGGAGCTTATAGTTGTGTTAAAGGCACATCAGCCCAGGAATCACTGAACCACTTTTCTCAGAGACCTTTCCTGGAGGCTGGCAGGTTGGCCTCATTGAAGGTGCTGCAGCCTTTATCCCTCTCTGCAGAAATATTGATGTTTACAGCAGAATCAATATTCCACTCAGTGTAACAAAGTGACTCTATCATGGCTACAGCCCATCACTAGCAATGCTTGCAAAGACAGTCAACAGAAAATGCAGTTGGACCCTGGGAACCAGTGCTGAAGTACAAAGATTACAATATAGGCTAAATTAAATGTGATAGTGGCAGATCCATGTGCTTCAATATGGATCTGTTCCATACATGTAGGGAAAAGACATGAGGGTACTTTTTAGAAGGCAAACAGATCCATAGGGAGGGAGCAGATTGCAGAATTCTCACCTGAGTCCACAGCATAACCTGCTCTCTATTCCTTCAGGCACTTTTCTCTGCAATCTTAGAGGGTCTAAGGCTGCTTCCATATGGGGATCTTACCTCATATGGCCAATTGG
The DNA here is from genome assembly GCF_001447785.1 of Gekko japonicus. NCBI lineage: Eukaryota > Metazoa > Chordata > Lepidosauria > Squamata > Gekkonidae > Gekko > Gekko japonicus. The sequence goes on along the minus strand of NW_015161984.1, from coordinate 287,884 downwards.
AGGCTGTTGTTGTTGTTGTTTTGGAGGGGGGAGTTTTCACATGATGCCATGCTCATTCAGAACATGACACATAGGGATCCTGTGTGTTTTCCCTAAGGGCCAGGGGAAAAAAGGGGGGGGGACCCTTTGCACCTGCTGAAAAGGAGAACTGTAGGGTGGCTGCAGGCAGGGCATTCTTCCTGCAGCCAGTCCTTCAAAATGGCAGAGCTAAGCTCCATATTCCACCACCACCCCAAGCCTTCTAGTAGACTTTAACACCCCAGCTAAGCCGAGAAGCTTTGAGCATTGTTTTGTGCACTGCAGCTCAGCTATGAAGTAGGGAAAGGTGGGGGGGGGGTTTCTGGGATGCAGGGGTGCCTGATGTGATCACTGACACTTCTGTACTGGTGCAATGGAAGGGTGGGGGCAGCAACAAGCATCATGGGGACACTGTCCCCACATACCTCCTCACTGTTGTACACAAGGATATATGCTCCATTGTATTAGGAATTAAGATTCCAACTATAATTGCCAAATTAGCAGGTCAAAAGCATCTAAATCCACAGATCTGAGATGCAGAGACATCCATCAAAACACGAAGTGTACCATCCATCACAAGGTAATCCACCTTCCACAGTGACATTTGAATCCAGTAGCACCTCAGAGACCAACAAGATTTTCAGGGCATGAGCTTTTGAGTGTCAAAGTTCCCTGTGTCTGAGGGATTTGGCTCTTGAAAGTGTTTGACTTCAGAGTTTTGCTGTTCTACTGCGCACCAGCACAGCAACTCTCTGAAACTACCTTTTACAGTGTAAGCAGAGTCACACCCTTCTAAGTCCACTGAAGTCAATGAATTCAGAAGGGTGTAACTCTGCTTAGGATTGCACTGTTAATTTCTAACAATTATCTGTAAGTTGTCAAAGGCTTTCATGGCTGGAGATCATTAGTTCATTACTCCATTTTTCTGTGTTGTATCTCTGAGGATGCCAGTCACAGCTGCTGGTGAAACGTCAGGTCCTACAATGCCAAGACCATGGCCATACAGCCCGGAAAATCTACAACTAATTATCTGTAAACTTATTGCTGCAACAAGAAAAATGAGGAAAGCCATTCTACTTTAAATTATGGTTCCTAGTACAGTGAGTATTGAATTCAAATGGCAGAGAAAAAATTCCCTGCTACCTAACAAAGAAAAAAAAAACTTACTTCCTTCACACCATCTGGGCCAAATTGCATATCTATCTGTCTGTCTGTCTGTCTGTCTGTCTGTCTGCCTGCCTGCCTGCCTGTCTGTCTATGGTATCTAAACAAAATATTTAACTTGTATAGGAACAAATTCTTACATGGTATTATTCACAACATGATTAGTTACATCTGATGACCTGAGCACAGATTGGCAGTTCAAGACCCTAGTGCTGCCTGACAGAGTGAGCTCCCGTCTCTGGCCTCAGCTCCTGCCAACCTAGCAGTTCGAAAGCAAGAAATTGCAAGTAGATAAATAGGTACTGCTTTGGTGGGAAAGTAACAGCATTCCATGTGCCTCAGCATGTAGTCATGCCGGCCACATGACCATGGAGAAGACTTTGGACAGTGCTGATTCTTTGGCTTGGAAATGGAGATGAGCACAGCCCCCTAGAGTCGGATTCGACTGGGTTTTGAGCAAGGGAAACCTTTACCTGTACCTCTAATAAGCTCAGACACATGTTACATGACAAAAGCAATATGAAACAAATACTTCTCTGTTGCTACCATCTACTGCCAAAGCTCATAGCTTCAGCATTGATATAAAAGCACAACTGATTACCTTAAGGGGTTGCAAAAACCCCAATGATAAAAACTGCTATGAATGAATAATGCTTCTGCCCAATGTCTGTTCCCCCACAACCAATAAAACAAAGAGTCAGAATTGGGAAAGATGGGTGAATGAACTAACCTGTTTATTCTCAGGGCTACAGCCCGTAAGCTTTGGACAGAGGATCACACTTTATTTATAGTGGGATAGCAAAGCTAAAAAATCAGGATGGAGAATTTGTCACCATTGTTCTCAAACCATTTAATACTTTCCTGTGAGTAAGGATCTGTGGAGCAAAATGTGGCTATTCTAGGCATAATATCTGGAAATATTCACTGTCTTGGACTTTACAGTTAGTATAATGGGGGGGGCGGCTTAAGAAAACATAATCAAAAAGGGCATGGTCATCCTTGTTTGGTGCCAGTTTGGTGCAGTGGTTAAGTGTGCGGACTCTAATCTGGGAGAACCGGGTTTGATTCCCCACTCCTTCACTTGCACCTGCTGATGTGACCTTGGGTCAGTCACAAGCTCTGGCACAGCTGTCCTTGAAAAAGAGCAGTTTGTGTCAGAGCTCCCTCAGCCCCACCCACCTCACAGGGTGTCTGTTGTGGGGAGGGGAAGGGAAAGGAGTTTGTAAGCCGCTCTGAGACTCCAAGTGAAGGGCGGGGTGTAAATCCAATCTCTTCTTCTTCTTGTTTTGCCATCAGGTTGCAGCCAATTTATGGTGACCCCATAAAGTTTTCAAAATAAGAGACATTTTTAGGTGGTGTGCCATTGCCTGACTCTGCAATAGCAACCCTGATATTCCTTGATGGTCTCCATCCAAATACTGATCAGGACCAATCCTGCTTAGCTTCCAAGATCTGATGACACTGGGCCATCCAGGTCAGTCAAACTCATCTCTCCTATATTATAATCCTGTTTTGGGATGGCAATATTCTATGCTCTCCCTAAGCCATTGGCCCATCAGCCGCCACTCAAGAGTACTCACGTGCTATTGGCCGGGTGGTGGTTTTGCAACTCTTCCCCACCCACTCCCCCTTCAGCCACTGTGCCCTGTCAGAATTACTGTCAAACGGCTTTCTCTCTTGATGAAGTCCCTGTGTGGAACTAACTCTTCCTTCTTCAGTGGCTGTTGGTAGGTGTCACAAAATGGCAGTTACCTGTGTTTGTAAGATAGCTGTAGTTCTTTGTTTAAAATGTTCCCCCATAAAGTTTATTGAGCTGTAGTTCCAGAGAAGGGCCTGCAGGGGTATCACTCACTGGGTTGAATGGGGCTTACTCATCTGCAGGCCTACACTTCCCAGCTGCCCCAAGGCCAAAAAGTGCATGAAAACAGGGACTGTCCCAAGGCAGTCTTCGTCCCTGGGAGCAGCAAAAATTCAGCCACTCCACAGTTGGCTGGACTGGGGAATGAATGGAAGTTTCCCTGCTCTCTTGGGCAAGAGAGAGAGGCTGAAGTACAGGTGAACCCACAACCTCCAGAGGTAGAGTATTGTGTGTATGGAAAGAGGATTGTGTTTAACCCCTGTTGATTTATGTCTTGTTGGTTCATAGTGTGTGCTTACTCCTAGAGTGTGTGTGTGCTCCATAACTGTGTAAATAGTTAAATCAATTCTTTAATTTGGGCTAATAATCTGTGTTGTGCTCTGACCACATAGTCTCCCCTGCTCTGCACAATACCAAAAGGGAGGGGGTAGCCCAGGGAAACAAAAAAGGCCATACCCTTGGGTTGCCAACTTTCCAGGGATCCCCCAAAGATTGAGGATTCCATCCCCAAATAGGGAGATTCAGCTAGAGGGGCCTCACTGTGACAATTCCGTGAGTGAGTGGTGGCAACGAACTTAAGGAGTGAGATACACCCATGGGACAAGGGTGGGAGGCAAACAGATTGAGTTGTAAACTGGAGCCCGTTTCACCATGGTAGACAACCAAGCTTGGTTCAGACAAAGAAGGAAACCCATTGCAGGCCTTTTTGAGGAACTCATTGGGGCCAGTCCATAGGGTTGCCAGCTCCAGGTAGGGGGATTCCTGGAGATTTTCTGGTAGAGTCTATGGAAGCCAGGGTTTGGAGAGGGGAGAGGCCTTGGCTGAACAGAATGCCATACAGCCCACCTTCCAAAGCAGTTATTTTCTCCGTGGGGGAGAGATTTGTTTTTGGGGTTCAGTTGTGATACCTGGTAATCTTCAGGCTCCACCTGAAGGTTGGCTGTCCTAGGCATAGCAGTCAGTGCTTCAGAGCAGGGTCTGCTAGATCTAGGTTATTGCTGTAGAAGCTGAGTGGGTGATTTTGGACCAGTCACAGACTTTCAGCATAACCTACCTCACAGTGTTGTTGTGCAAGTCAAAAGGGGGAGAGGAGAATGATGTAAGCTGATTTGGTCCACATTGCAGAGAAAGACTACTTTTCCTCCTGGGAAACCATTGTTGCCAATCTCCAGGTGAGGTCTGGAGAATTACAACTCAGAATTACAACTGCTCTCCAGATGGCAGAGATCAGTTCCCCTGGAGAAAATGTGGACTCTGTGGCAGTCAGGGCTTCCAAGCACAGAAAAATGGTAGACTCTGTGGCAGTCAGGGCTTCAGAGCACGGAAGAGGCTGCAGGTGTTTGTGGGGGGAAATGGAAAGCTGAAGAGAGAGGGGGAAATAAAGGTAGGTTGATGATTGACTGGGAAGGAGATAGGGTTGCCAACTCCAGGTGGTGGATTCCTGGAGATTTGACGGATGGAACCTGGAGAGGGTGAGGTTTGAAGAGGGGTGGGGCCTCAGACAGGTACAATGCCATAGACTACACCCTCCCAACCAGCCATTCCCTTCTGGGGAACCACTCTTGCCAATCTCAGGAGAGGGGTGGAGATCACTCAGAATTACAACTGATCTCCAGGAGGGAGGGGGGAGGAGATGCAAAGCTGAAATCAGAGGGGCAGATAATGGCAGGTTGATGCTTGGCTGGGAAGGAGATATGGTTGCCAACTCCAGGTTGGGAAATTCATGAAGATTTGAGGGGTGGAGCCTGGAGAGGGTGAGGTTTGAGGAGGGGTTGGACCTCAGACAGGTATAATGCCAGACTCCACCCTCCAAACCAGCCATTTCTTCCTGGGTAACAATTGTTCCCAATCTCTAGGTGAGGGCTGGAGATCACTGAAAATTACAACTGCTCTTCTGGTAGCAGAGAGCAGTTCCTCTGGAGAAAATGGTGGACTCTGTCATTATACCCTGCTGAGGTTGTCACAGCACATTGATGCTGAGTACCCAAGGCCTTGGCCCTCTCCCAGAGCCTCTTTCTAGAGCTCGTTGTATTTATTTCCACAATGGGCTTTATTCCTAGTGGTTTATATAGTTGTAATCCAGCACCAATAATGAAGTTACCCATCCACATCCCCTCAGATGATTGTTTGTCCACTTGCTATTTGCAAATATTATTTAAGTTGCCATAAAGATCTGTGGAAAAGGGAGAATTTATTCAGCACTATATTTTTAAAGTAAATACATAATGAGGTAAGTAATAGAAATAAAAGTTCAAGACTGCCAAGGTAATGTACAAGAGAAGGGACAGTAACCTTGCCATGCCTGGTGGGTTTGTTTGTTTTTAATCCAGGGGAAGTCCTCTGTCCTAGGTAACCGTATTTCCAAAAGCAATCACATATTTGCGAGGGACACACCTTATAGAGAAAAGACTCATGTTTCCGTAATGCAGAATCTAGCATATCCAGTACCAGGAGAATATGACATGCCGGCAACAGAAGTAGGATTTTGAAAACAAGATGACATGTTTAGACAGCGTGCATTGAAAGGGTAACAACTACACATTTATTGTATTCAAAACTGAGTGTGTGAAAAGGTCCTAGAGGGCTCTGTTGGGATGGTGTTTACATAGTATGCGATGTCTGACAAGATACAAAAACGAGAAAGGACATTGTGCCTTTGAAATCAAGATCAAATCCTGAGAGAAGGTCTCTACCTCTGTGAACCCTTAGCATCTAGAGAAGAGGGTATAAATAGTTAATGACTGTGTCCAAGAAATTTCTTTCTATTTTTCCCTGCAGTCATTTCTACATTCTCTGAACTTTGCTCAGCTTTTCTCTCTTCCTCATCATTTTTTGAAATCAGCTAAGTGCACCCTCATTGAGGGTAAAAAGGAAGGTATGGAAAGTACAGGATGAAGCCGCTGGGTGCTACCCTGGCTCCCATTTGTGCACTGACTACATGTATGAGGCTATCCTTGCAACCAATTCAGTCAGTTTTCCCTACCTTGTAGCAAAAAAGCTAGAAAGCACAGCTGGAGTACAGGCCTTCAGTGACATATTTGCATTAAAATAAACAGCATGTTCTCTTGAAAGCAATTTATCTTTAAAGAGTGCACCTTTGGAAAGTCTTAATTTCTTCAGAGGAAAACCACAGCGATGCACCCACTTATTTCTTCAGAAATTATAGCTTTAAAGGGAGCATTATATCTTTTCAACTGTATGTAACTAAACTAAAATAAATCCCTTACCTTGTAGTAAATCTGAATGACAATTTGTGTGTACTTGATGAGAGACATAAAGTTGTTTTCAGCTGACTCCTATAATTTACACTTTTATGACCCTTCCATTCAACATCGTTGATGGAAAGCTAAACAAAATGTTTTTTAAAAAAAACTCAGTAAAATGCTTAATAAACGGCTGTAAAATGCAGAAAAAGATACAACAGGCTAGTTTGAAAATATATTTTCCATAGCAGATTGGGTGGCTCCGTTCTTAACACAAATATGTAGAAAAGAAAATGGTGGGCAACGATGAGTGGTTTAAAGAGCCATCAAATGATTATAGTGAGAGGTTTGAGTACTTTTACATTCGTGAAATCTATTGTATCATCGGACTCCCAAGAGTTACACATTTAGGGCTGCCAAGTCCCCCTGGGGGGCGGATAATCCCCCGCTTTGAAAGCCCGATTTCTGCCGCTGCGGAATCGGGCCCCGGGGGGAACCCCAACCCGGTGTGCACGTCAGCCAGATGTGACGTGATGATGCCGGGCACGCTGCGGGCGGGGCCACAGCCATCTGAGGGGAAAATGTTCAAGGCAAGAGACATTCAAAGGTGGTTTGCCATTGCCTCCATGACATCACCCTGGTATTCCTTGGAGATCTCCCATCCAAGTAATAGCCAGAGCCGACCCTGCTTAGGTTCCATGATCTGACGAGATTGGGCTAGCCTGACCTATCTGGGTCAGGGCTCAGAGTTATATAGATCAGATTTTTCCTGTTGATCACACTGTGACTTTAGTTCGGCTGTCAGGTGTATCTATCCACCAAGTACATTTTCATCATTTTCTTCTTCCAGAAAGATGCAGCAGTACACCCATTTTTCCTTTCTGCTATTTATACTCACAATAGTTCTAGGAAGTAAGTTAACCTCACAGAAAGAGTGCTGGGCCCTGAGTCACTCACCAGTGTTCCCTCTAAGCTGAGTTAATGTGAGCTAGCTCACCGTTTTTTAGCCTCCAGCTCACACATTTTTGTCTTAGCTCAGGAAGGATGGATCCAGAGCAAACTAATTTATGCAGTAGCCATAGCTCACAAAGTAGAATTTTTGCTTGCAAGATTCCACAGTTTTAGAGGGAGCATAGCTCAGGACCCTCATGGAAGAAAAGGAATTGAAGCCTTCCCCCCACCCCATGGGGCTACTCTGACACCCTAACTGTTATACCGCACTGGTTTTCCTTTAGCCAGTAAAAATCCTGCAGCATCCAATATGCACGCCTATTGCCACAAGAGTTTAGGCTTTTAACATGCCTTAGCCTAGGTGCCATAGGGACTCTCTGCCTTTGAGTTTAACAGGCTAGTCTGACTATATTATATGTATGTACGTGTGTAAAATCAACACCCAAGCCAAACCGCTGGACCTAGAAACACCAAATTTGGGGAGAGCACTCCTACCATGACGTAGATGCTCATTAAGAAGGGATTTTTAGAAATTCTACCTCTAAGGGGGTCAAAACGGGTAAAATGTGCTTCCCCCATTGATTCCTATGCAGCTGCCTGGCTACTGCCTCCTTGCACCCCCCACTCTCTGATTGGTCAGCTGCAGAGCTCAGTGTTCTGAGGTAAAAAAAACAGTTACAGGGAACTACAGAGGGTTAATGACAGTTGAGGAAATCAGGAGTGGCCAACCGCCTGTGAGGTGAAGCAAAGCTGCTGGCCCAGCCTCCCTATGGCTTCAAACATGCTCCCCCCCTCCTACACCTGACAGGCTGTTGTCTGTCAGGTGCGGCAGCAGTTGCAGGGTGATTAAAACCACGAGGGAGCCTGCCCCAGCAGTAATGCCTTAGTGATCCTGCCAGCCCCACCTCCACAGTGGCTTCTAATACTTCTCCCCTCCCCCTCCTACACTGGACAGGCAACTGCCTGTCAGGTGTAGGAGAGGAGGTGGGATGCTTACAGTCGCCGGGGAGGTTTGTGCAGCAAGATTGCCTTACCCCTGCTGCTGGCCCAGCCTCCCTGATGCCTTTAAACATAATCTCCCCCAACACCAGACAGGCAGGTGTCTGTCAGGTGTAGGAGCAGGACCAAGGTACTTTAATCCATCAGGGACGCTGCCCCAACAGGATCACCTTAGTGATGCTGCTGGCCCAGACTCTCTGATGGCTTCCAACACGCTCCCCCCACCTCCTACACCTAACAGGCGGTTGTGTGTCAGGTGCAGCAGTGGTTGCAGGGTGCTTAAAGCCATGAGGGAGCCCACCCCAGCAGTCTACAGAGAGGTCCTTCAGTAGAGAAAAAAAGTATGTGTCTCACTTCATTTTTTACACTACAATCCTCTCCATTAGAATTCCTACAACAAATGTTACATTTCAGACTTTACATCATCAGTATTATAACTGGATTTATGGAAGTTAAATATCGTAGCGAAGCACGGGTATCAGGCTACTGTGTGTATTATCATATATATTATATTATAAAATCCGAGCAGATGGTGCAGCAACTATTTAGGAGAACTGTGGACTCCAAACACTTTCTGTGGGACATTAACTGTAGATTGATCAGAAGGGGACTGGAAGATGGACTTCACAGCAGGATATCGATCCTTTAGCAATTCCGCATAATTCTAAAACCGAAGATGGAACATTCTGACAAGTAGTTGTGAAAGCTTTTTTTAAAATTCCTCAGAATTGTAGAATAGTCATCAAGGAAATGGGGCAAAATGACAGCAACTTGGGCAATCAATTGATCAGAGTTGCCTGAGTGAGGCTATTGAAAAATGTGCTTGAATCTTTGACTGGCTATCATACTGTACTCTCAAGTGTATGTACATAAGTGTCTTCCCTCCCTTTTTGGAAGGATAAAGCTAAGGATGAAACTGAAGTCTACTATATCCTAAGTCTGTCTCACTAAGCCATGGCAGATATGACTGGAAGCATTCTACACAGGGGACAAGGGAAGAGTGGGACTATCATGAGCCTGGTTTGGGGGAGAGTACAAGTTTTCATGACAGGTTTATTAGTTGTCTGCTGCTGTACCTGTATGGTCAGACTGTTGTAGGGTAACCAGGCCAAGCCTAGCAGTTGTAGGATTGGAAGGTGGGGACATGGGGGGCCTGTGACATCACCCACATCACTATATCACTTCCAGGTACAATCCAGAGGTTGAAATTGGGGGCTCTAGGAATCACCAGCAACTCTGTGGTAAACCCGTAACATTTCTGGCAATTCCTAGAGCTACCCACTGCCAGGTTGTACCTGGAAGTGACATACTGGTGCTGAAGCAAGCAGCATTTTTATTTTTCTCCCTAGGGGTGGCAGGGAGAAAGACCATCAGCAGGAGGCCTTCTACTATAGTGGGAGGACTGGTAACCCTGGTAACCTGAGACTGTTACTACTGTCAGCATCAAACTCACAAACACATACCCAAAAACAGACTTAGGTACATACCCCCAACATCTCAAACTAACATCTCATATTTCTCCTTCCTTCTCTTCTACCGACTGAGCTGCTAGGAAGATCTCAGTGCTGCCTGCTATGAAGAAGAAGAAGAAGAAGAAGCTGTATCTGATGTTGGGTGGTCAGTCTGACTGTACCCCAGAAGATCTGGACCAGGCGTTGCAGGATGTGGCTGGATGGCTTAGACTGAGCCAACTGAAATTGAATCCAACGAAGATGGAGGTGCTGTGCCTGAATTGGAGCGGTATGGGGGTAGGGATCCCACTCCCGGCCTTTGGTGGGGCGCCATTGGTGCCAGCTCCGAGGCTCAGGAGTCTGGGAGTGCTCCTGGATGCCTCCTTAACAATGGAGGCCCAGGTAGCAGCCGCTGCCAAGGCAGCCTTTTACCATCTTCGGCTGATTAGGCAGTTGGTTCCCTTCCTCGAACACAATGATCTGGCTACAGTGATCCATGCTATGTTCACCTTGAGTTGGACTACTGCAATGCTCTCTACATGGACCTGTCCTTGGGGCAACTCCGGAAGCTGCAGTTGGTGCAGAATGTGGCGGCCAGGCTGCTGATGGGCCTCCCCAGGAGGGAGCACATCCAGCCTGTGCTTAAGACTCTGCACTGGCTGCCAATAGCATTCCGGATTCGCTTCAAGGTGCTGGTTTTGACCTTTAAAGCCTTTTATGGTCAGGGACCGGCCTACCTGAGGGACCGCCTTTCCCCGTATGTTCCCCAGAGAGCACTGCGATCAGGATCCCAAAACCGCCTGGCCCTCCCTGGCCCTAAGGAAGTCAGGTTGATGGTAACCAGGA